>NW_024060769.1:0-20968 GCF_016432855.1 Salvelinus namaycush | reverse complement strand
CAGGATTCTGACTTCACCCTGTCTGACTGAGTTATTCAGGATTCTGACTTCACCCTGTCTGACTGAGTTACTACGGATTCTGACTTCACCCTGTCTGACTGAGTTACAACGGATTCTGACTTCACCCTGTCTGACTGAATTACTACGGATTCTGACTTCACCATGTCTGACTGAATTATTCAGGATTATGACTTCACCCTGTCTGACTGAATTATTCAGGATTATGACTTCACCATGTCTGACTGAATTATTCAGGATTATGACTTCACCCTGTCTGACTGAGTTACTACGGATTCTGACTTCACCCTGTCTGACTGAGTTACTACGGATTCTGACTTCACCCTGTCTGACTGAGTTACAACGGATTCTGACTTCACCCTGTCTGACTGAATTACTACGGATTCTGACTTCACCATGTCTGACTGAATTATTCAGGATTATGACTTCACCCTGTCTGACTGAATTATTCAGGATTCTGACTTCACCATGTCTGACTGAATTATTCAGGATTATGACTTCACCCTGTCTGAATGAATTACTACGGATTCTGACTTCACCATGTCTGACTGAGTTACTACGGATTCTGACTTCACCCTGTCTGACTGAGTTACTACGGATTCTGACTTCACCCTGTCTGACTGAGTTACTACGGATTCTGACTTCACCCTGTCTGACTGAGTTACTACGGATTCTGACTTCACCCTGTCTGACTGAGTTACTACGGATTCTGACTTCACCCTGTCTGTCTGAGTTACTACGGATTCTGACTTCACCCTGTCTGATTGAGTTACTACGGATTCTGACGTCACCCTGTCTGACTGAGTTACTACGGATTCTGACTTCACCCTGTCTGACTGAGTTACTACGGATTCTGACTTCACCCTGTCTGTCTGAATTACTACGGATTCTGACTTCACCATGTCTGACTGAATTACTACGGATTCTGACTTCACCCTGTCTGACTGAATTACTACGGATTCTGACTTCACCCTGTCTGACTGAATTACTACGGATTCTGACTTCACCCTGTCTGTCTGAGTTACTACGGATTCTGACTTCACCCTGTCTGACTGAGTTATTCAGGATTCTGACTTCACCCTGTCTGACTGAGTTATTCAGGATTCTGACTTCACCCTGTCTGACTGAATTACTACGGATTCTGACTTCACCCTGTCTGACTGAGTTACTACGGATTCTGACTTCACCCTGTCTGACTGAGTTATTCAGGATTCTGACTTCACCCTGTCTGACTGAGTTATTCAGGATTCTGACTTCACCCTGTCTGACTGAGTTACTACGGATTCTGACTCCACCCTGTCTGACTGAGTTACTACGGATTCTGACTCCACCCTGTCTGACTGAGTTATTCAGGATTCTGACTTCACCCTGTCTGACTGAATTACTACGGATTCTGACTTCACCCCGTCTGACTGAGTTACTACGGATTCTGACTTCACCCTGTCTGACTGAGTTACTACGGATTCTGACTTCACCCTGTCTGACTGAGTTACTACGGATTCTGACTTCACCCCGTCTGACTGAGTTACTACGGATTCTGACTTCACCCTGTCTGACTGAATTATTACGGATTCTGACTTCACCCCGTCTGACTGAATTACAACGGATTCTGACTTCACCCTGTCTGTCTGAGTTATTCAGGATTATGACTTCACCATGTCTGACTGAATTATTCAGGATTATGACTTCACCCTGTCTGACTGAATTACTACGGATTCTGACTTCACCCTGTCTGACTGAATTATTCAGGATTCTGACTTCACCATGTCTGACTGAATTATTCAGGATTATGACTTCACCCTGTCTGACTGAATTACTACGGATTCTGACTTCACCCTGTCTGACTGAGTTACTACGGATTCTGACTTCACCCTGTCTGACTGAGTTACTACGGATTCTGACTTCACCCTGTCTGACTGAGTTACTACGGATTCTGACTTCACCCTGTCTGACTGAGTTACTACGGATTCTGACTTCACCCTGTCTGACTGAGTTACTACGGATTCTGACTTCACCCTGTCTGTCTGAATTACTACGGATTCTGACTTCACCCTGTCTGACTGAATTACTACGGATTCTGACTTCACCCCGTCTGACTGAATTACAACGGATTCTGACTTCACCCTGTCTGTCTGAGTTATTCAGGATTCTGACTTCACCCTGTCTGTCTGAGTTATTCAGGATTCTGACTTCACCCTGTCTGACTGAGTTACTACGGATTCTGACTTCACCCTGTCTGACTGAGTTACTACGGATTCTGACTTCACCCTGTCTGACTGAGTTACTACGGATTCTGACTTCACCCTGTCTGACTGAGTTACTACGGATTCTGACTTCACCCTGTCTGACTGAGTTACTACGGATTCTGACTTCACCCTGTCTGACTGAATTATTCAGGATTCTGACTTCACCCTGTCTGACTGAATTACAACGGATTCTGACTTCACCCTGTCTGACTGAGTTACTACGGATTCTGACTTCACCCTGTCTGACTGAGTTATTCAGGATTCTGACGTCACCCTACCTTTCAGTTCCTATGTGGATGTTGTGGCCTTAACGAGAATCCCCTAGAACTCTGAACGATCCTCAAGTGCACTACTTTCTAATCTGCAGTCGAGGCCCATTCTAGCCTACTGTGGGAGCGTCAACTAGCCGACGGACCGTTATTGTATCTTCATTGTTTCATTGTTTATTTTGTTATTTGCATTTGTGTAATGATTTGAACACTTGGTACGATTTTAAAAAGAGACAGTGTCAAAATAAACTTTCAGAATGTATTCCAGACTCGGCCTCCTCCCTGTGTGAAACAGTTTGATCTGATACCCTGTATTGTATTGTAGTAGGCAGATCTCCCACCAGATCTAATACTCTGTATTGTATTGTAGTAGGCAGATCTCCCACCAGATCTAATACTCTGTATTGTAGTTAGGCAGATCTCCCACCAGATCTAATACCCTGTATTGTAGTTAGGCAGATCTCCCACCAGATCTAATACCCTGTATTGTATTGTAGTTAGGCAGATCTCCCACCAGATCTGATACTCTATATTGTAGTTAGGCAGATCTCCCACCAGATCTGATACCCTGTATTGTAGTAGGCAGATCTCCCACCAGATCTGATACCCTGTATTGTATTTGTAACGGTGGTCCTCCTCCTCTTCAACCGAAAAGGAGGAGTAGTGAGGGAACCAAGGCGCAGCGGGTTGTGAACACATAATTTATTTAAAGACAAGACGAAAAAACACGAACTTCACTATAACTAACAAAACAACAAACGGAGTAGACAGACCTGGACGACGAACTTACATTAAACACGAAGAACGCACGAACAGGGAAAATAGACTACACAAAATGACGATGTACAAAAACAAACCGAACAGTCCCGTATGGTGCGACAAACACTGACACAGGAGACAACCACCCACAACGAACACTGTGAAACAACCTACCTAAATATGACTCTCAATTAGAGGAACGCCAAACACCTGCCTCTAATTAAGAGCCATACCAGGCAACCCTTAAACCAACATAGAAACAGAAAACATAGAATGCCCACCCAAACTCACGTCCTGACCAACTAACACATACAACAAACTAACAGAAATAGGTCAGGAACGTGACATAACCCCCCCTTAAGGTGCGAACTCCGGGCGCACCAGCACAAAGTCTAGGGGAGGGTCTGGGTGGGCATCTGACCACGGTGGTGGCTCAGGCTCAGGGCGAGGTCCCCACCCCACCATAGTCAATCCCAGCTTACATCTCCCCCTACAAATGACCACCCTCATATTACACCCACTTAATCTTTTGGGTAACATCGAGACAAGGGGCAGCACCGGGATAGAGGGATAGCTCAGGACAGAGGGATAGCTCAGGACATAGGGATAGCTCAGGATAGAGAGGTAGCTCAGGATAGAGAGGTAGCTCAGGATAGAGGGGCAACTCCGGACTGAAAGGCAGCTCCGGACAGAGAGACAGCTCTGGACTGAGGGGCAGTTCTGGACAAATAGCCGCTCTGGGCTGAGGGACAGCTCATGACTGGCTGACGGCTCTGGACGCTCATGGCTGGCTGACGGCTCTGGACGCTCATGGCTGGCTGACGGCTCTGGACGCTCATGGCTGGCTGACGGCTCTGGACGCTCATGGCTGGCTGACGGCTCTGGACGCTCATGGCTGACTGACGGCTCTGGACGCTCATGGCTGACTGACGGCTCAGGACGCTCATGGCTGGCTGACGGCTCTGGACGCTCATGGCTGGCTGACGGCTCTGGACGCTCATGGCTGGCTGACGGCTCTGGACGCTCATGGCTCACTGACGGCTCTGGCAGATCCTGTCTGGTTGGCGGCTCTGGCAGATCCTGTCTGGTTGGCGGCTCTGGCAGATCCTGTCTGGTTGGCGGCCCTGGCAGATCCTGTCTGGTTGGCGGCTCTGGCAGATCCTGACTGACGATTGGCTCTAGCGGCTCCTGACTGACTAACGGCTCTGACGGCTCGGGACAGACGGGCGGCTCTAATGGCTCGGGACAGACGGATGGCTCAGACGGCGCTGGGGAGACGGATGGCTCAGACGGCGCTGGGGAGACGGATGGCTCAGACGGCGCTGCGGAGACGGATGGCTCAGATGGCGCTGCGGAGACGGATGGCTCAGATGGCGCTGCGGAGACGGATGGCTCAGATGGCGCTGCGGAGACGGATGGCTCAGACTGATCCTGTCTGGCGGAAGGCTTTGGCTGCTCCTGTCTGGCGGAAGGCTCTGTAGGCTCATGGCAGACGGGCAGTTCATGCGGCGCTTGGCAGACGGACAGTTCAGGCGCCGTTGGGCAGACGGCAGACTCTGGCCGGCTGAGACGCACTGTAGGCCTGGTGCGTGGTGCCGGAACTGGAGGCACCGGACTGGAGACACGCACTTCAAGCCTAGTGCGGGAAGCAGGGACAGGGCACACTGGACTCTCAAAACGTACTATTTGTCTGGTGCGTGGTACCGGCACTGGTGGCACCGGGCTGAGTGCACGCACATCAGGACGAGTACGGGGAGAAGGAACAGTGTGTACAGGGCTCTGGAGACGCACAGGTGGCTTAGTGCGTGGTGCCGGAACTGGAGGCACCGGACTGGAGGCACGCACCATAGAGAGAGTGCGTGGAGGAGGAACAGGGCTCTGGAAACACACTGGAAGCCTGGTGCGTGGTGTAGGCACTGGTGGTACTGGGCTGGGGCGGGGAGGTAGTGCCGGAAATACCGGACCGTGCAAGCGTACTGGCTCCCTTGAGCATTGAGCCTGCCCAACCTTACCTGGTTGAATGCTCCCCGTCGCCCGACCAGTGCGGGGAGGTGGAATAACCCGCACCGGGCTATGTAGGCGAACCGGGGACACCATGCGTAAGGCTGGTGCCATGTAAGCCGGCCCAAGGAGACGTACTGGAGGCCAGATATGTAGAGCCGGCTTCATGGCGCTTGGCTCAATGCTCCATCTAGCCCTACCAGTGCGGGGAGGTGGAATAACCCGCACTGGGCTATGCACACGTACAGGAGACACCGTGCGCTCTACTGCGTAACACGGTGTCTGCCCGTACTCCCGCTCTCCACGGTTAGCCTGGTAAGTGGGCGCAGGTCTCCTACCTGCCCTTGGCCCACTACCTCTTAGCCCCCCCCCAAGAAATTTTTGGGTAGTACTCACAGGCTTTTCGGGCTTCCGTGCAAGACGCGTCCCCTCATAACGCCGGTTCCCTTCTCCGATTGCCTCTGCTCTCCTCAGTGCCTCCAGCTGTTCCCATGGGAGGCGATCCCTTCCAGCCAGGATCTCCTCCCATGTGTAGCAACCTTTACCGTCCAAAACATCGTCCCAAGTCCATTCCTCCTTCTTGCGCTGTCCCTTCCTCTGATTACACCGCTGCTTGATTCTGGATTGGTGGGTGGTTCTGTAACGGTGGTCCTCCTCCTCTTCAACCGAAAAGGAGGAGTAGTGAGGGAACCAAGGCGCAGCGGGTTGTGAACACATAATTTATTTAAAGACAAGACGAAAAAACACGAACTTCACTATAACTAACAAAACAACAAACGGAGTAGACAGACCTGGACGACGAACTTACATTAAACACGAAGAACGCACGAACAGGGAAAATAGACTACACAAAATGACGATGTACAAAAACAAACCGAACAGTCCCGTATGGTGCGACAAACACTGACACAGGAGACAACCACCCACAACGAACACTGTGAAACAACCTACCTAAATATGACTCTCAATTAGAGGAACGCCAAACACCTGCCTCTAATTAAGAGCCATACCAGGCAACCCTTAAACCAACATAGAAACAGAAAACATAGAATGCCCACCCAAACTCACGTCCTGACCAACTAACACATACAACAAACTAACAGAAATAGGTCAGGAACGTGACAGTATTGTAGTTAGGCAGATCTCCCACCAGATCTGATACCCTGTATTGTATTGTAGTTAGGCAGATCTCCCACCAGATCTGATACTCTGTATTGTAGTTAGGCAGATCTCCCACCAGATCTGATACCCTGTATTGTATTGTAGTTAGGCAGATCTCCCACCAGATCTGATACCCTGTATTGTATTGTAGTTAGGCAGATCTCCCACCAGATCTGATACCCTGTATTGTATTGTAGTTAGGCAGATCTCCCACCAGATCTGATACTCTGTATTGTAGTAGGCAGATCTCCCACCAGATCTGATACCCTGTATTGTATTGTAGTTAGGCAGATCTCCCACCAGATCTAATACTCTGTATTGTAGTAGGCAGATCTCCCACCAGATCTGATACCCTGTATTGTAGTAGGCAGATCCCCCACCAGATCTGATACTCTGTATTGTAGTAGGCAGATCCCCCACCAGATCTGATACCCTGTATTGTATTGTAGTTGGTTGATATGCTCTAACAGCATTGGTCCAGTAACCGAAAGGTTGCTTGTTCAAATACCCGAGACGACAAGTGTCCTTGAGCAAGGCCCTTATCAAATTTCATGTCTACATCTGAAAAGCAAAAAACAATAGCCGACGTTAATGCCGTGCTGCGGCGCAGACTAATAAACAAGGTTCAGGAAGTAGATAAATTACTAGTAACAGATGACATTCACATACTGACTATCTCTGAAACTCACTTGGATAATACCTTTGATGATACAGTGGCAGCAATACATGGTTATAACATCTAACGAAAATACAGGAATGCCAAAGGTGGAGGTGTTGCTGTTTATATTCAGAACCACATTCCTGTAAAGCTTAGAGAGGATCTCATGTCAAATACTGTTGAAGTAATATGGCTACAGGTTCATCTGCCTCACCTAAAGCCCATTCTGGTGGGAAGCTGCTATAGACCACCAAGTGCTAACAGTCAGTATCTAAATAACATGTATGAAATACTTGATAATGTATGTGATATCAACAGAGAGGTTTATTTTCTGGGTGATTTAAATATTGACTTGCTTTCATCAAGCTGTCCGCTCAGAAAAAGCTTCAAACTGTAACCAGTGCCTGGAACCTGGTTCAGGTTATCAGTCAACCTACCAGGGTAGTTACAAACAGCACAGGAATTAAATCATCAACATGTATTGATCACATCTTTACTAATACAGCAGAAGTTAGCTTGAAAGCAGTATCCAAATCCATAGGATGTGGTGATCACAATATAGTAGCCATATCTAGAAAAAGCAAAGTTCCAAAGGCTGGGCCTAAAATAGTGTATAAGAGGTCAGGCTGGGCCTAATATAGTGTATAAGAGGTCATATGAGATAAAGAATGACAGTAAAAAGCTTTGGAGCACCTTCAATGAAATTTTGGGGGAAAAGGCCAAACTCAGCTCCATCATTCATTGAATCAGATGGTTCATTCATTACAAAACCCACTGATATTACCAACTCATTTAATTATTTTTTTAATTGGCAAGATTAAAACTTAGACATGACATGCCAACAACAAACTCTGAACCTACACATCCCAAATGATGAAAAGACAAGCATTGTAATTTTGAATTCCGTAAAGTGAGTGTAAAAGACGTGAATAAAATCAAGCCACCTGGATCTGACACCTCGGATGGAAAATGACTGATGATGACAGCGGGAACATATTGCCACTCCTATTTGTCGTCTCTTCAATCTCAGCCGACTAGAAAGCGTGCGCCCCCAGGCTTGGAGGGAAGCGAAAAGTCATTCCGCTACCCAAGAATAGCAACGCACCCTTTACTGGCTCAAACAGTCGACCAAACAGCCTGTTACCCAAATACAATGCTTTTAGATTTGAAATATTTAGGACTTATTTCTTGCCACCCTACTGCCACCCTACTGCCACCCTACTGCCACCTTACTGCCACCCTACTGCCACCCTACTGCCACCCTACTGCCACCTTACTGCCACCTTACTGCCACCCTACTGCCACCTTACTACCACCTTACTGCCACCCTACTACCACCTTACTGCCACCCTACTGCCACCTTACTACCACCTTACTGCCACCCTACTGCCACCCTACTGCCACCCTACTGCCACCTTACTGCCACCTTACTGCCACCCTACTGCCACCCTACTGCCACCCTACTGCCACCTTACTGCCACCCTACTGCCTGGAGCTCGTTGTTAAGATTTTCCTCGCTGTGTTAGCTGACGTGTATAATGTTGAGTCATGAGCATACATAGACTATGGTAAAAGCTGCACTGAAGTCTAACAAAACAGCCCCCACAATATAATATTATTGAAGTCTAACAAAACAGCCCCCACAATATAATATTATTGAAGTCTAACAAAACAGCCCCCACAATATAATATTATTGAAGTCTAACAAAACAGCCCCCACAAAATATTATTATTGAAGTCTAACAAAACAGCCCCCACAATATAATATTATTGATGTCTAACAAAACAGCCCCCACAATATAATATTATTGATGTCTAACAAAACAGCCTCCACAATCATTTTATTATACATTTCTCTCAGCCAATCATCAGTCCTTTGTGTCAGTGTCGTACATGTTCAATGCCCTTCACTATAAGCGTGCTGCAATTCTGTTGTTCATTTGTTTATTGTGAAATAGCACTGTATCTGGTCAAACACCTTTTTTTTTTCAAACACCATCCTCTGCACAGCTTCCTAGGCAACCAAGTCCACCGTGCCAGTAGATACACTATATATGCAAAGGTATGTGGACACCCCTTCAAATTAGTGGAATGGGCTATTTCGGCCACACCCGTTGCTGACAGGTGTATAAAATCGAGCACACAGCCATGCAGATGATTCTGTGCTTCCAACTTTGTGCCAACAGTTTGGGGAAGGCCCTTTCCTGTTTCAGAATGACAATGCCCCCCGTGCACAAAGCAATGTCCATACAGAAATGGGTTGTCGAGATCGGTGTGGAAGAACTTGACTGGCCTGCACAGAGTCCTGACCTCAACCCCATCGAACACTTTTGGGATGAATTGAAACGCCGACTCTGAGCCAGGCCTAATCGCCCAACATCAGTGCCCGACCTCACTAATGCTCTTGTGGCTGAATGGAAGCAAGTCCCCGCAGAAATGTTCCAACATCTAGTGGAAAGCCTTCCCAGAAGAGTGGAGGCTGTTATGGCAGCAATGTTCCAACATCTAGTGGAAAGCCTTCCCAGAAGAGAGGAGGCTGTTATAGCAGCAATGTTCCATCATCTAGTGGAAAGCCTTCCCAGAAGAGTGGAGGCTGTTATGGCAGCAATGTTCCAACATCTAGTGGAAAGCCTTCCCAGAAGAGTGGAGGCTGTTATAGCAGCAATGTTCCAACATCTAGTGGAAAGCCTTCCCAGAAGAGTGGAGGCTGTTATAGCAGCAATGTTCCATCATCTAGTGGAAAGTCTTCCCAGAAGAGTGGAGGCTGTTATAGCAGCAATGTTCCAACATCTAGTGGAAAGCCTTCCCAGAAGAGTGGAGGCTGTTATATAGCAGCAATGTTCCAACATCTAGTAGAAAGCCTTCCCAGAAGAGTGGAGGCTGTTATAGCAGCAATGTTCCAACATCTAGTGGAAAGCCTTCCCAGAAGAGTGGAGGCTGTTAGAGCAGCAATGTTCCAACATCTAGTGGAAAGCCTTCCCAGAAGAGTGGAAGCTGTTATAGCAGCAATGTTCCAACATCTAGTGGAAAGCCCTCCCAGAAGAGTGGAGGCTGTTAGAGCAGCAAATGGGGGACCAAATCCATGTTAATGCCCATGATTTTAGAATGAGATGTTCGACAAGCAGGTGTCCACATACTTCTGGTCATGTAGTGTATGTATAGATTGCATTTTGATTACAGCTACAGTGCTGTTTGTATACAGCCTCGTTTTATATTTATTTATTTATTTACTTTCATTTATTTAGTCAATATTTTCCTAACTCATATTTTTCTTTACTTTATTGTTGGTTAAGGGCTTGTAAAGCATTTCACTGTAAGATCTACACCTGTTGTATTCGGTGCATGTGAAAAATCTAATTTGATTTAATTGGATTCGCAGTTCTTGATTTCTTGTTCCTTTTGTATTTTTTTGTGCATTAATTACTTGTGTACTTGTTTGACATTTCCATTATTAGGAGCTAGTAATATATACAATTCACTTTAGTACCACATGTCACACCCTGATCTGTTTCACCTGACCTTGTGCTTATCTCCACCCCCTCCAGGCGTCGCCCATCTTCCCCACGTATCCCCTGGGTATTTATACCTGTGTTCTCTGTTTGTCTGTTGCCAGTTCGTCTCGTTTGTTCAAGTCATCCAGCGTTTTTGTCTCAGCTCCTGCTTTTCCCCAGTCGCTCTTTTTCTCGTCCTCCTGGTTTTGACCCTTGACTGTCCTGACCCTGGGCCTGCCTGCCATCCTGTACCTTGGACCCACTACTCTGGATTATCGACCCTTGACTGTCCTGACCCTGGGCCTGCCTGCCATCCTGTACCTTGGACCCACTACTCTGGATTATCGACCCTTGACTGTCCTGACCCTGGGCCTGCCTGCCATCCTGTACCTTGGACCCACTACTCTGGATTATCGACCCTTGCCTGACCTGACCCTGGGCCTGCCTGCCATCCTGTACCTTGGACCCACTACTCTGGATTATCGACCCTTGCCTGACCTGACCCTGGGCCTGCCTGCCATCCTGTACCTTGGACCCACTACTCTGGATTATCGACCCTTGCCTGACCTGACCCTGGGCCTGCCTGCCGTCCTGTACCTTGGACCCACTACTCTGGATTATCGACCCCTGCCTGCCTCGACCTGTCGTTTACCTGCCCCTGTTACAATAAACATTGTTACTTCAACACAGTCTGCCCTTGGGTCTTACCTGAAACCTGATACCATAAGCACTTTAGTACCTGCTAAAAGGTGTATGTGACCAACAAACTTTGATGTGAAACAATGCTCACTGAGCTCTCCCGTGGAAAAAGTACTCCATTGTCATACTTGAGTAAAAGTATCTTTACCATAATAGAAAAGTGAAAGTAACCCAGAAAAAATACTACTTGAGTAAAAGTATCTTTACCATAATAGAAAAGTGAAAGTAACCCAGAAAAAAATACTACTTGAGTAAAAGTATCTTTACCATAATAGAAAAGTGAAAGTAACCCAGAAAAAATACTACTTGAGTAAAAGTATTTGGATTTACATATACTTATGCATCAAAAATAAAAGTAATTGCTCGAATATACTTAAGTATAAATCAGCCTTTATATTAAGCAAACCAGAAAGCACCATGTTCTTGTTTTTTTAATTTACTGATAGCCAGGGGCACACTCCAACACTCATAATTTACTGATAGCCAGGGGCACACTCCAACACTCATAATTTACTGATAGCCAGGGGCACACTCCAACACTCATAATTTACTGATAGCCAGGGGCACACTCCAACACTCATAATTTACTGATAGCCAGGGGCACACTCCAACACTCATAATTTACTGATAGCCAGGGGCACACTCCAATACTCATAATTTACTGATAGCCAGGGGCACACTCCAACACTCATAATTTACTGATAGCCAGGGGCACACTCCAACACTCATAATTTACTGATAGCCAGGGGCACACTCCAACACTCATAATTTACTGATAGCCAGGGGCACACTCCAACACTCATAATTTACTGATAGCCAGGGGCACACTCCAACACTCATAATTTACTGATAGCCAGGGGCACACTCCAACACTCATAATTTACTGATAGCCAGGGGCACACTCCAACACTCATAATTTACTGATAGCCAGGGGCACACTCCAACACTCATAATTTACTGATAGCCAGGGGCACACTCCAACACTCATAATTTACTGATAGCCAGGGGCACACTCCAACACTCATAATTTACTGATAGCCAGGGGCACACTCCAACACTCATAATTTACTGATAGCCAGGGGCACACTCCAACACTCATAATTTACTGATAGCCAGGGGCACACTCCAACACTCATAATTTACTGATAGCCAGGGGCACACTCCAACACTCATAATTTACTGATAGCCAGGGGCACACTCCAACACTCATAATTTACTGATAGCCAGGGGCACACTCCAACACTCATAATTTACTGATAGCCAGGGGCACACTCCAACACTCATAATTTACTGATAGCCAGGGGCACACTCCAACACTCATAATTTACTGATAGCCAGGGGCACACTCCAACACTCATAATTTACTGATAGCCAGGGGCACACTCCAACACTCATAATTTACTGATAGCCAGGGGCACACTCCAACACTCATAATTTACTGATAGCCAGGGGCACACTCCAACACTCATAATTTACTGATAGCCAGGGGCACACTCCAACACTCATAATTTACTGATAGCCAGGGGCACACTCCAACACTCATAATTTACTGATAGCCAGGGGCACACTCCAACACTCATAATTTACTGATAGCCAGGGGCACACTCCAACACTCATAATTTACTGATAGCCAGGGGCACACTCCAACACTCATAATTTACTGATAGCCAGGGGCACACTCCAACACTCATAATTTACTGATAGCCAGGGGCACACTCCAACACTCATAATTTACTGATAGCCAGGGGCACACTCCAACACTCATAATTTACTGATAGCCAGGGGCACACTCCAACACTCATAATTTACTGATAGCCAGGGGCACACTCCAACACTCATAATTTACTGATAGCCAGGGGCACACTCCAACACTCATAATTTACTGATAGCCAGGGGCACACTCCAACACTCATAATTTACTGATAGCCAGGGGCACACTCCAACACTCATAATTTACTGATAGCCAGGGCCACACTCCAACACTCATAATTTACTGATAGCCAGGGGCACACTCCAACACTCATAATTTACTGATAGCCAGGGGCACACTCCAACACTCATAATTTACTGATAGCCAGGGGCACACTCCAACACTCATAATTTACTGATAGCCAGGGGCACACTCCAACACTCATAATTTACTGATAGCCAGGGGCACACTCCAACACTCATAATTTACTGATAGCCAGGGGCACACTCCAACACTCATAATTTACTGATAGCCAGGGGCACACTCCAACACTCATAATTTACTGATAGCCAGGGGCACACTCCAACACTCATAATTTACTGATAGCCAGGGGCACACTCCAACACTCATAATTTACTGATAGCCAGGGGCACACTCCAACACTCATAATTTACTGATAGCCAGGGGCACACTCCAACACTCATAATTTACTGATAGCCAGGGGCACACTCCAACACTCATAATTTACTGATAGCCAGGGGCACACTCCAACACTCAGACATCATTTACAAAGAAGCATTTTTGTTCATTGAGTCCGTCAGATCAGAGGCAGTAGGGATGACCAGGGACATTCTCTTGATAAGTGTGTGAATGTGACCAGTTTCCTGTCCTACTAAGCATTAAAAATGTAACAAGTAGCTTTGTGTGTCAGGGGGAAAATGTATGGAGTAAAAAAGTACATTTTCTTTAGGAGTGGAGTAAAAGTTGTCAAAAATAGTCAAGTACAGATACCCCCCAAAAACGACATAAGTAGTACTATAAAGTATGTTTTACTTCCACTGCTCTCAGGTAAATGTGCACAAGGCACATTTCGATGTCCCTCTTAATGTAGGATATTGGAAGAATCTAGAAAAACCCGTTTGTCGAATCACATTGTTTCAGCACCATCCAACTCGCAGACAGCAATCTCCTCTCATGAACATGCGCACTGCCACCACACGTCACTAGACGTGCCTACGTTACAGCTGTCGCTGCACAATGCCGGTCAGTACTATCAGGGATCCTTGGGACGTCCATACCCGACCAGTGCTTGATTTGGATCGCACATGTCCGGAGCGCCATGCCGGCACCTCTATTTTTTGGGGGTAATTGCATACCCTCTATAAAATAAAGTAGTCTATCCCTGGCCCAGATGCACACACTGAGGCCAAAAAAGGTTGATCAAAGCGGAATGAAGGCGGAATCTACATTGAATAGCAATGGAGATTGAGCATTAATTTCCTGATTCTAGTCTGTGAATATGTGCGTGACAGTAGACTGTTCGAGATTGTGCAGATTGAAAATGCGCCAGCCTGAATGCACATGATGCGCTCCTCCAAGTTGTCAAATTAGGATTTGTAGGGTCATGAAAAGTCATTAACACTTAAAAATCTACATATCAACCATAATTGGGAATGACGCTTCAGTGCCTGTCGGTGTGTGTGCTGCGTGCGTACCACTGAGAGTGGGCCATTGCCCGCCGAGAGAGAGCACGACATTTCAGCAGCAGGTATAAAATACTACCAGACAGACTAACTAGGTGACCAATTCAAAACATAACTTGTAGATGTTATCTCGCTAGTTATCTATAGCTACGTGTAACAGTGCTGCTTCCTTTCCTCTGTCTCCTCGCCCCTACCTGGGCTCGAACTAGTGACCCTCTGCACACATCAACAACAGCCACCCTGAAGCATCTTTACAAAAGCCGCGGCCCTTGCAGAGCAAGGGGAAACAACTACTCCAAGTCTCAGAGCGAGGGACGTCACCGATTGAAACGTTATTGCGCGCACCCCGCTAACTAGCTAGCCATTTCATACCGGTTACATAAGCATTCGTGTGGTTGTCGCCTTTCCACCCGCACTGTAGAGTCTAATTAAATCTGCACCGTTGAGAAACGGGCCTTCCCCTCTATTCAACAGTAGTCATGTAATTACGACAACATTAAACATATTCAAAGAATAGCCTGATTGACAAATAACTTGCTGTGCATAGATCTCCCCTGAAACATGAATATTGAGCCTTTAATATCCCGCTTCTGACACCAATGTAATGAAACAGTAGGGAGCAGGTCTCGAACCCTCGACCTTCTAGCCCGAAGTCCAGCGCGCTATCGACTGTGCCGCAAAAGCATGCTCGTGCGCCAGAGTCGATTTCCGCGCTTATAAACCCAGGGTCATTACAATATAAACATGTTTTAGTTAGATGCTTTGAAGTAGCCTACCTTGTTTTTTAGACAAACGTATTGGGTTGTAATGTTGCACTATTGTATATAAAGGGTGGCCAACCATCCTCCAGGCACTTCCTCCAGGATAGTTACTGGGTGATCGGGCTTTTGTTCAAACATTGTAGCCTAAACATCAGCCACTCAACAGGACCTTGATAAGCAGACTTGTGTGTTTCAGGGCTGTATCATAAGCCAAGGCTGCACAGCCAGGAGCTCTCCGGAGGGAGGGTCGACCACATGTTGACACCATGTGACTAACTGTGCAGTTCTACTTTGTTGGGGGTTTTAAGTGCCATGATCATGGAAACGGTTTAAAGCCACGAAGAAGTCATGGAAACGGTGTATGAAGCCTTTAACAGTGAATAATCAGAGGTCTAGATAGCATAATGTAATTTGTGAATTTCGGTGAACATAGGTTATTAACGGACCGACTTGGGAAAATACACCTCATGCACTTCATCCCCAAATCAAGCACTTCCTAAACCCTAACCTTAACCACAACCATAACCCTTACCTTAACCATAACCTGAACTATTTGAAATGTCAATTTAAATGGGGTATGGACGTCCCAAGGATACCAGATAGCATGTAATGCCAGTCCGAATGATTTCGCTCGTTGTATTTGGATAGAGCGATTCATTCTGTTATAACGAGAGGACACCAGTGTAGGCTAGGCTACGCAACGACAAAAACACTCGATAGATAGAAAGAAAAGCGGATTATATTCCTTGTTTTGAAATCCAGAGGGTGGATAATCGTGGATTACTTGGTGAACGCAAGTGGACATCTGGTCGAACTAGAACGATGTCTGTCGCGGGGCTGAAAAAGCAGTTCCACAAAGCCACCCAGGTAGGTTTCCGTTAACGGTTCTGTGTCTGTCGGTAACTCGACCGGGTGTAGAATATTATTTCGATGGTGATAGCTGATCAAAACAGCTACAGTGAATACAATGGCGGGTATTGTTAAATCATTGTGGGCTTGTCAAAAGAGAGAAGAGAGAATTGTGATTGAGATGTAGAAGACATATCCTTAGGTTACATTGTCTATCTATCTGTTACATTGTCTATCTATCTGTTACATTGTCTATCTATCTGTGGCTGGCTCCCATACCCATAGGCCTAACATACCACCACTAGCCTACATGGCTAGCCTCTTCCAAAGGATGTAACGTTACAGAACGTTCTGACGTTCTGACAGAACGTTCTGACAAGATAGAAACATTAAGAACACCTGCTCATTCCATGACATAGACTGATCAGGGGAATCCAGGGGAAAGCTATGATCCCTTATTGATGTCTCTGGTTAAATCCACTTCAGTCAGTGTAGATGAAGGGGAGGAGGCACGTTAAAGAAGGATGTTTGAACCTTGAGACAATTTAGACATGGATTGTGTATGTGTGCCCAGTGGCGACCCGTCATTCAGGGATGGTGGGGCAGAGCCTCACATTTTTTTGGGGGGGGGGGGGGGTGTTGCCTGTTTTGCATGTTTTTTTTGGCATTAATACATGTCACATATCAGTTTGCAAACAATATAAAAAATATAAAAAATAATTAATTGAGTTAATAAAGCTGCATACAATCAGGTTCTCTTTTTTGGCTTTCTTGAATAATGCAACTCCAAAATGCAGGTGTTTCAGCTCAGTGCTTTCTGTGGTGGTGGGGCAGAAGGCGGGAAAATACAGAGCGTAGGGCTTAGTAATGTTCTCTAGTTGCTCTGTGATTGGCTCAGTGTTCTGTCACTCATGGGGACACAACGTCACCGCCAAATCTAAGGGTAGAGATCGAAAATTCAAGCCCCTTGGGTGCTGCCATAGAGTTACATTAGAAGTGCCCTTCCAAGAAGGCTCAAGGTCATTGGCCACAGATAAAATAACGTCAAATTACATTATATGTACAGTAGCTTTGATTGGACTGATCATGTCAACATCATACTTTCAAAATCTTAGCTAGCAGTCATCATGAATCAAGTCAACAATCTACTGGCAAATCTTTTTTAGTCCTTGTCATATGAAAATAAATAATGAAGAGAAATTATAGATAAAACGTATCGTTGCTCGTCGGCCATTGGACAAAAACATTACACAACAAGTTGGAAATCGCAAATTCAACAATGGAAGGAATCAGTGACTAACTGCAAGCATTGTAAAGCAACCACAAGTCTGCTATTCAATGGAATGGCTGTGTGGTCCCAAGTCTGGGTTTAAGGGTCTCTTTTCCAAGCTTAAAAGGATAAACATTCAGCACTGTCCATGCTTTCAATCCAGCATGCTTTCTGCCACGGTCAAAACAACTGTTAACTCGGAACTGGGAAATCTGACTTCATTGAGTTCAAAACAACTGGGAACTCTGGGGGGAAAAAAACGAGCTCCGACTTGGAAAATTACGTTTTGAACGGTCATCCAACTCGGAATTGTAAGTCGGGAACTCGGGGCCTCTTTCTAGAGCTACGACTTGAAGATCACTGACGTCATCACTCTGACTTTTTTCAGAGTTCCCAGTTCTCTTGAAAGCACCATAAATCCAGAGAATGATAGAATATGATGACAAAGTTTGATGACAAAGTTTGCCTACGAAGGCCCGCCGCATCACCTTCCTGTTCAAGTGAGCACAGCACAACAAGGTCTAAAAATGTCTTGTATGCTGCTGCATAAATGATGTAATATGCCAGAGAGATATGTATACTGTAGCTAAGAAAGTAATACTTAGTGTATGTTGTGTAGTAAGCTGTTAGTAGCCCATGTGCCTCACCCTAATAATTTGGTCCCTTTCCCCCTCATAATTTAGCCTACTGTTCTGACTTGGTGGTGCACATGTAGCCTATAGCCAGTTTTAGAGAAATGTAATCATTGAATATTGTAAGAGCTTTCATTGTCTGCTTATATGCCCCCTTAATTTATCCTACAGTTCTGACTTGGTGTACAGGGAGAATACTGTAAGAACGGCCCATGTTCTGAATTCTGTCGCTGAACATTTCAAAAGTGCTGAACAAACAGTTATATTGACTACGCCCGTCTTAGCTCGCTCATTAATGTCTTAATCGGAATTACGGATTGCCTCTTATCCGCTTCCCTTATGCCGTAGTTTGTACATCTCAGTTGTCAGTAGAAACCACATCTGTTTAAGGAATCAGCCATATCAGCTACCTAACACATAACGCTAACCCCTCATTGGCTGAACTATAGATCTAACACATAACGCTAACCCCTCATTGGCTGGCCTATAGACCTAACACCTAACCCTAACCCCTCATTGGCTGAACTATAGATCTAACACATAACGCTAACCCCTCATTGGCTGGCCTATAGACCTAACACCTAACCCTAACCCCTCATTGGCTGAACTATAGACCTAACCCTAACCCCTCATTGGCTGAACTATAGACCTAACCCTAACTCCTCATTGGCTGAACTATAGATCTAACACATAACCCTAACCCCTCATTAGCTGAACTATAGATCTAACACATAACGCTAACCCCTCATTGGCTGAACTATAGATCTAACACATAACGCTAACCCCTCATTGGCTGAACTATAGATCTAACACATAACGCTAACCCCTCATTGGCTGAACTATAGATCTAACACATAACCCTAACCCCTCATTGGCTGAACTATAGATCTAACACATAACGCTAACCCCTCATTGGCTGAACTATAGACCTAACCCTAACCCCTCATTGGCTGGCCTATAGACCTAACATCTAACCCTAACCCCTCATTGGCTGAACTATAGATCTAACACATAACCCTAACCCCTCATTGGCTGGCCTATAGACCTAACACATAACCCTAACCTCTCATTGGCTGACCTATAGACCTAACCCTAACCCCTCATTGGCTGAACTATAGAATATTTAATACGGTCAGGACTGATAGGCTACATTATAAGCGGGTTATTTTCTGGGATACACCAGGCCTATTCTCCAGGACCTTAGTGGTGAGGATCTGAAATGAATGGCTTTATGTAACAGACCTCATCCATAGTGACGGTGCACCGGAGACCGGCGGAACCAAAATAGAAGTATGAATCAACAACAACAGACGTTCTAACCGCGGGAGAACCGGTGGGGCAGGACGTGGCCTGACGGACCACCACAGTGGGGCGGGACGTGGCCTGACGGAGCACTGCAGTGGGGCGGGACGTTGCCTGACAGAGCACCGCAGTGGCAGGGCGTTGCCTGACATCACGAGTACAGGACTGTGATGTTTGAGAGAGGAAGAGAGAGAGAAGAGAGAGAGAGAGGAAGAGAGATAGAGAGTGTTTGTGTCAGTCTCTCTCTCTCTTCTCTCTCTCCATCCCTCTCTCTCTTCTCTCTCTCCATCCCTCTTGCTCTCTTTTTCTCTCCTCTCTCTCTCAATTGATTTTAAGGGCTTTATTGTCAGGGGAAACATATGTTTACATTGCCAAAGCAAGTGAAATAGATAATAAATTAAAGTTAAATAAACAATAAAAAATGAACTGACAGAAGTTCCAAAAGAATAGAGACATTTCAAATGTCATATTATGTCTATATACAGTGTTGTAACGATGTACAAATAGGGAAAATGAATAAACACAAATATGGGTTGTATTTACAATGGTGTTTGTTCTTCACTGGTTGCCCTTTTCTTGTGACAACAAGTCACAAAAGCCCATCTGTAAATAGCCCATCCAACTACCTCATCCCCATATTGTTATTTATTTTTTTGCTTCTTTGCACCCCAGTATCTCTACTTTCACATTCATCTTCTGCACATCTATCACTCCAGTGTGTAATTGCTAAATTGTAATTACTTCGCCACTACGGCCTATTTATTGCCTTACCTCCCTAATCTTACCTCATTTGCACTCACTGTATGTAGATTTTTCTATTGTGTTATTGACTGTATGTTTCTTTATTCCATGTGTAACTCTGTGTTGTTTGTGTCGACACTGCTTTGCTTTATCTTGGCCAGGTCGCAGTTGTAAATGAGAACTTGTTCTCAACTGGCCTGGTAAAATAAACCTGGTTAAATAAACCTAGTTAAATAAAAAAATCTTGCTGCTGTGATGGCACACTGTGGTTTTTCACCCAATAATTTGTTTTCAAATTCTTTGTGGGTCTGTGTAATCTGAGGGAAATATGTGTCTCTAATATGGTCATACATTTAGCAGGAGGTTAGGAAGTGCAGCTCAGTTTCCACCTCATTTTGTGGGCAGTGTGCACATAGCCTGTCTTCTCTTGAGAGCCAGGTCTGCCTACGGCGGCCTTTCTCAATAGCAAGGCTATGCTCACTGAGTCTGTACATAGTCAAAGCTTTCCTTAAGTTTGGGTCAGTCACAGTGGTCAGGTATTCTGCCACTGTGTACTCTCTGTTTAGGGCCAAATAGCATTCTAGTTTGCTCAGTTTTTTTGTTAATTCTTTCCAATGTGTCAAGTAATTATCTTTTTGTTTTCTCATGATTTGGTTGGGTCTAATTGTGTTGATGTCCTGGGGCTCTGTAGGGTCTGTTTGTGTTTGTGAACAGAGCC
>NW_024060768.1:0-20971 GCF_016432855.1 Salvelinus namaycush | reverse complement strand
ACGGTACGAGACCCGTAGTAACAATACACGGTACGAGACCCGTAGTAACAATACACGGGACGAGACCCGTAGTAACAATACACGGGACGAGACCCGTAATAACAATACACGGTACGAGACCCGTAATAACAATACACACGACGAGACCCGTAATAACAATACACGGGACGAGACCCGTAATAACAATACACGGGACGAGACCCGTAACAACAATACACGGTACGAGACCCGTAATAACAATACACGGGACGAGACCCGTAGTAACAATACACGGGACGAGACCCGTAATAACAAAACACGGGACGAGACCCGTAGTAACAATACACGGTACGAGACCCGTAATAACAATACACGGTACGAGACCCGTAGTAACAATACACGGGGCGAGACCCGTAATAACAATACACGGTACGAGACCCGTAATAACAATACACGGTACGAGACCCGTAATAACAATACACGGTACGAGACCCGTAATAACAAAACACGGTACGAGACCCGTAATAACAATACACGGTACGAGACCCGTAGTAACAATACACGGGACGAGACCCGTAATAACAATACACGGTACGAGACCCGTAATAACAATACACGGTACGAGACCCGTAATAACAATAGACGGTACGAGACCCGTAATAACAATACACGGTACGAGACCCGTAATAACAATACACAGGACGAGACCCGTAATAACAATACACGGGGCGAGACCCGTAATAACAATACACGGGGCGAGACCCGTAATAACAATACACGGTACGAGACCCGTAATAACAATACACGGTACGAGACCCGTAATAACAATACACGGTACGAGACCCGTAATAACAATACACGGTACGAGACCCGTAATAACAATACACGGTACGAGACCCGTAATAACAATACACGGTACGAGACCCGTAATAACAATACACGGTACGAGACCCGTAATAACAATACACGGTACGAGACCCGTAATAACAATACACGGTACGAGACCCGTAATAACAATACACGGGACGAGACCCGTAATAACAATACACGGGACGAGACCCGTAATAACAATAGACGGTACGAGACCCGTAATAACAATAGACGGTACGAGACCCGTAATAACAATAGACGGTACGAGACCCGTAATAACAATAGACGGTACGAGACCCGTAATAACAATACACGGGACGAGACCCGTAATAACAATACACGGGACGAGACCCGTAATAACAATACCCAGGACGAGACCCGTAATAACAATACACGGGACGAGACCCGTAATAACAATACACGGGACGAGACCCGTAATAACAAAACACGGGACGAGACCCGTATAACAATACACGGTACGAGACCCGTAATAACAATACATGGTACGAGACCCGTAGTAACAATACACGGTACGAGACCCGTAATAACAATAGACGGTACGAGACCCGTAATAACAATACACGGTACGAGACCCGTAATAACAATACACGGGGCGAGACCCGTAGTAACAATACACGGTACGAGACCCGTAATAACAATACACGGTACGAGACCCGTAGTAACAATACACGGGGCGAGACCCGTAATAACAATACACGGTACGAGACCCGTAATAACAAAACACGGTACGAGACCCGTAATAACAATAGACGGTACGAGACCCGTAATAACAATACACGGTACGAGACCCGTAATAACAATACACGGTACGAGACCCGTAATAACAATACACGGGGTGAGACCCGTAATAACAATACACGGTACGAGACCCGTAATAACAATACACGGTACGAGACCCGTAGTAACAATACACGGGGTGAGACCCGTAATAACAATACACGGTACGAGACCCGTAATAACAATACACGGTACGAGACCCGTAGTAACAATACACGGGGCGAGACCCGTAATAACAAAACACGGTACGAGACCCGTAATAACAATAGACGGTACGAGACCCGTAATAACAATACACGGTACGAGACCCGTAATAACAATACACGGTACGAGACCCGTAATAACAATACACGGGGTGAGACCCGTAATAACAATACACGGAACGAGACCCGTAATAACAATACACGGTACGAGACCCGTAATAACAATACACGGGGTGAGACCCGTAATAACAATACACGGTACGAGACCCGTAATAACAATACACGGTACGAGACCCGTAGTAACAATACACGGGGCGAGACCCGTAATAACAATACACGGTACGAGACCCGTAATAACAATACACGGTACGAGACCCGTAATAACAATACACGGGGTGAGACCCGTAATAACAATACACGGTACGAGACCCGTAATAACAATACACGGTACGAGACCCGTAATAACAATACACGGTACGAGACCCGTAATAACAATACACGGTACGAGACCCGTAATAACAATACACGGTACGAGACCCGTAATAACAATACACGGTACGAGACCCGTAATAACAATACACGGTACGAGACCCGTAATAACAATACACGGGACGAGACCCGTAATAACAATACACGGGACGAGACCCGTAATAACAATACACGGTACGAGACCCGTAATAACAATACACGGGACGAGACCCGTAATAACAATACACGGGACGAGACCCGTAATAACAATACACGGGACGAGACCCGTAATAACAATAGACGGTACGAGACCCGTAATAACAATAGACGGTACGAGACCCGTAATAACAATAGACGGTACGAGACCCGTAATAACAATAGACGGTACGAGACCCGTAATAACAATACACGGGACGAGACCCGTAATAACAATACACGGGACGAGACCCGTAATAACAATACCCAGGACGAGACCCGTAATAACAATACACGGGACGAGACCCGTAATAACAATACACGGGACGAGACCCGTAATAACAAAACACGGGACGAGACCCGTATAACAATACACGGTACGAGACCCGTAATAACAATACATGGTACGAGACCCGTAGTAACAATACACGGTACGAGACCCGTAATAACAATAGACGGTACGAGACCCGTAATAACCATACACGGTACGAGACCCGTAATAACAATACACGGGGCGAGACCCGTAATAACAATAGACGGTACGAGACCCGTAATAACAATACACGGTACGAGACCCGTAATAACAATACACGGTACGAGACCTGTAATAACAATACACGGTACGAGACCCGTAATAACAATACACGGTACGAGACCCGTAATAACAATACACAGGACGAGACCCGTAATAACAATACCCAGGACGAGACCCGTAATAACAATACACGGGACGAGACCCGTAATAACAATACACGGGACGAGACCCGTAATAACAAAACACGGGACGAGACCCGTATAACAATACACGGTACGAGACCCGTAATAACAATACATGGTACGAGACCCGTAGTAACAATACACGGTACGAGACCCGTAATAACAATAGACGGTACGAGACCCGTAATAACAATACACGGTACGAGACCCGTAATAACAATACACGGGGCGAGACCCGTAATAACAATAGACGGTACGAGACCCGTAATAACAATACACGGTACGAGACCCGTAATAACAATACACGGTACGAGACCTGTAATAACAATACACGGTACGAGACCCGTAATAACAATACACGGTACGAGACCCGTAATAACAATACACAGGACGAGACCCGTAATAACAATACACGGGGCGAGACCCGTAATAACAATACACGGGACGAGACCCGTAATAACAATACACGGTACGAGACCCGTAATAACAATACACGGTACGAGACCCGTAATAACAATAGACGGTACGAGACCCGTAATAACAATACACGGGACGAGACCCGTAATAACAATACACGGTACGAGACCCGTAATAACAATACATGGTACGAGACCCGTAATAACAATACACGGGGCGAGACCCGTAATAACAATACACGGGGCGAGACCAGTAGTAACAATACACGGGGCGAGACCCGTAATAACAATACACGGGACGAGACCCGTAACAACAATACACGGAACGAGACCCGTAATAAGAATACACGGGGCGAGATCCGTAATAACAATACACGGGGTGAGACCCGTAATAACAATACACGAGACGAGGCCCGTAATAACAATACACGGGGCGAGACCCGTAATAACAATACACACGACGAGACCCGTAATAACAATACACGGGGCGAGACCCGTAATAACAATACACACGACGAGACCCGTAATAACAATACACGGGGCGAGACCCGTAATAACAATACACGGGACGAGACCCGTAACAACAATACACGGGGCGAGATCCGTAATAACAATACACGGGGTGAGACCCGTAATAACAATACACGGGACGAGACCCGTAACAACAATACACGGAACGAGATCCGTAAATAAGAATACACGGGACGAGACCCGTAATAACAATACACGGGACGAGACCCGTAATAACAATACATGGTACGAGACCCGTAATAACAATACACGGGGCGAGACCCGTAATAACAATACACACGACGAGACCCGTAAGAACAATACACGGGGCGAGACCAGTAGTAACAATACACGGGGCGAGACCCGTAATAACAATACACGGGACGAGACCCGTAACAACAATACACGGAACGAGACCCGTAATAAGAATACACGGGGCGAGATCCGTAATAACAATACACGGGGTGAGACCCGTAATAACAATACACGAGACGAGGCCCGTAATAACAATACACGGGGCGAGACCCGTAATAACAATACACACGACGAGACCCGTAATAACAATACACGGGGCGAGACCCGTAGTAACAATACACGGGGCGAGACCCGTAATAACAATACACGGGACGAGACCCGTAACAACAATACACGGGGCGAGATCCGTAATAACAATACACGGGGTGAGACCCGTAATAACAATACACGGGACGAGACCCGTAACAACAATACACGGAACGAGATCCGTAAATAAGAATACACGGGACGAGACCCGTAATAACAATACACGGGACGAGACCCGTAATAACGATACACGGGACGAGACCCGTAATAACGATACACGGGACGAGACCCGTAACAACGATACACGGAACGAGACCCGTAATAAGAATACACGGGGCGAGATCCGTAATAACAATACACGGGGCGAGATCCGTAACAACACTACACGGAATTAGACCTGTAAAAAGAATACACAGGGCGAGACCCATAACAACAATACACAGGGCAAGACCCGTAATAACAATACACGGAACGAGACCCGTAATAACAATACATAAGGCGAGACCAGTAAAATCAATAGACGGGACGGGACCCGTAATAACAATAAACGGGACGAGACCCGTAATAACAATACACGGAACGGGACCCGTAATAACAAGTGCACACTAACACAGTAACACGCAAGCCGATACAACAGAACACAGGTGCTCACAAGACCAACGGACATGGAACAATAATCAACTAGGACAATGGGGAACAGAGGGCACATATATAACATACTAATCAGGGGGAATGAGAAGCAGGTGTCCGTAATGAGACAAGACAGTTTGGGGTGGGCGGTAATGAATCCAGTTAGAAGGCCGGTGATGTAGACCTCCAGAGCTGGTGAACGGAATGAGCAGCAGTACCGGTGGAATCCGCAACAGCTGTATAGTTCTATAAAGGTCTGGAACTCACCTTTCTGGTATTCTTTTTTTTTTAATTGCTGAGGTGTACTCACTTTTGATGACACATACTCATATATGCCGTACAAATATTTTGAAAATATGTAATTTATTTCATATTCAGCAAAACTGGAGGAAAAGGCTTTGGAATTACTGACATGATTTCTACATAATAAACAACTATAACTGTAAAAGAAATAGGATCATATTTAGTCAGTACAAATCTGGCCCCATTTCATTTGACTGAAGACAGAGCATGTTCTGCCCAGCCTTCCTCTGAGTGACGCAGAGACACCATAGAAACGTCCTCTGAGTGACGCAGAGACACCATTCAAACGTCCTCTGAGTGACGCAGAGACAAGTGGTCGTGTTACAAATCTATGAAATTATTTCGTTTTTTTTTTTTATATTGTGAGTTCGAAATCCGTATGGGAATATCAACTCAAATCAAATCAAATGTATTTATAAAGCCCTTCTTACATCAGCTGATATCTCTAAGTGCTGTACAGAAACCCAGCCTAAAACCCCAAACAGCAAGCAATGCAGGTGTAGAGATGATAGTACGATTGCTGGATTTGCTAGATTGTATTAATTAATATGTCGTCTCACAATCTGGGCTCTATCGCTCAAAGGCTCAAAAGGATTCTTTGTCTGGAAAAATGTTTATTTAGCAATTAAAGACCATATGCACATTAATATAAAAAACTGATAGGCAAATGAATTTAAATGACAAACAATATTACAATAACAATAACATAATAATAATATTTAATAATCTAATCTAAATTCAATAAAGTAGATTTGCTAAAAAGTTATTCAGAAACACCATGAGGTAGAATATCTGTATGTTATTTTACTGAATATTTGTATGTTATTTTTTATTTTAGTAAATATTTGTATGTTATTTTCATTTTATTTTATTGAAAATGTGTATGTTATTTTACTAAATATTAATATTTTAATTTACTAAATATTTGTATGTTATTTTACTGAATATTAATATTTTAATTTACTAAATATTTGTATGTTATTTTACTGAATATTAATATTTTAATTTACTAAATATTTGTATGTTATTTTACTGAATATTTGACAACCTTCTGATCAAGCCTGAAAACTGTCAACTTAAACAGTTCTCTTATTTAATGACAGTGTACCACATCTTCCTTTATGAAAACGTTGAAATAATGTCAACTCCTGTCATTTCGGTTTTTAGATATTATTAATATTATATTATTATTATATATTATTATATATATATATTTTATATTTTATAGAGATATTTTCTTTTTGTTCCGATCAAAGAGGAAGCGTTTTATTAACTGTCGAACAAGCAACCTGGAAACAGCACAGTACACATGGACCAATATTCATTATTGACAGAACAGTCATCGAAAGCTATCAAAATGTAGACTGTAGGCTACAATTACTACTCTGTGAGACGTGTCGCACACTGTTTGACAAGTCGATATGGAGGGTTTTTCATAGAGGAGAGCGGAGACGATATCTTGATGCTGCTACAATGCATTTGTCTGTGAAAGGTGATTTTGTAATAATTGCAGTAAAACCACAAAGCACAAGCACAATCATGTATGGACATGTTCATCAGTTCAACTTCTACATGAACGATGAAGACTTCAAATGTAGTTATCGTACCTTTGTATTCTAGTCAATTGTATATTCAGTTATAACAAAAAAATACACCCGTAATAGTAGGTTTTACAATAGCTAAGAGGTTAAGGTAGAGGTTCATTGTGTAGTCTTAACATTCTGTATACTCCCCTTGTCCTAAGTGTTAAAAATGACCCGCCTTCACTAAACCCCTAAAATAAAGACAACTTAATTGAATTTTAAACCCCAAATCTATGTTGTATTAAGAAACAACTTGCCATTCATCACAAACTTTGTGAATATCTGGGTTTTCCCTCTTCACAATGCAGAAAGATTGCATTTAATCAGTTGACTTCACTCGTAACTATTACAACACATCTGTCATAATTGTTTTCTTTACTAAAGTAGAGGTTTATGATTATTATTATTATTGCTAAAGGTACAGCATAGGTGTAAACATACTACTTTTTAGCAGGAGATAGCACTTGTATAGCCTAAGAAAGTAGCAGACATGTGCAGAAAGTAGTTTTGAGTGCATTTTATTGAAGGGAAACAATAACAGTCTTGAACTTTTTTGGCAACATAGTGATATATTCTTATATACTGTACAATGAGGCATTCAACTACAAAATACTAGTCTTCCCCCATTTTATAAACCATTGCCCCTACCCACAAGGTGTATAAACATCAACAATAAATAAGAATAAAATAAGATAATAGATACAAAACAAAAACATGAAGAACATAAATCAATCAACTCTAATTAGCAAATGTAGGACAGTATGCAAGTGTGTGTGCATGGAGTTTGCAGATGTGCAGCACACAGTACTTGTTTTACAGTCCTTCTTTGGGGGGCAGATTTGGCATCTCCTCCTCTTGCCTCCCCAGCTGCAGCCTCAGGTGGATCAGGACAAGATTCAGCCCCCTGAACAGCTTTCACAAGTGCTGCAGAGGCTGCTGTGCGGGGGAGGCGCTCCCTTCTTTGAATGTGTGGGGTTGCAAGTGCCTTTCCCAGCTGCTCCGGGAACACCATCCTTTTGTTCTGCTGATCGGGCATCCAGGTAGTTTCGATCTTGTTCTGTATGACGAAGGCATTGTATGAGGACACAACGATGATGTTATGGAAGATGACCAGAGGCCAGCGGGCAGTAATCCTCCTGCAGCTGTAAGTTCCAATCACCTTGTCCAGGTTGTCCACACCTCTTTTGTTGTGGTTGTAGTCCAGGATGATGGCTGGCTTCCTGTCCTCACGATCACTGATCTCAGCCGTGTTGTGCTGTGTGCTCAGAAGGACCACACTCTTGTTCCTCTTTGGGAGGTCAGAAACTAGAGTGGTGGTGGGGGTGAAGGCAAACTTTGATGAGAAGGCCTCTCCCCCCTTTGTTGTGAAGAGTGCAGGGGGGAGCTCAGGCTTGTTCTTTCTAACTGTGCCAACCATGGAGATCTTCCTCTTCAGGAGCTGCTGGCTGAGTTCATAAGAGGTGAAGACATTTTCACAAGTGACATTGTGCCTCCTCAGTCCATCTGTCACAACCCGCATCCCCTGGTTCTACGCTGGGCCTTCACTGGTCGGCTTCCCTGTGTAGACTTGCTCAATCAGTAGCACACATGATACATTTCTCATTGTGTGTGTGTGAGTGTGTGTGCGTGTGTGTGTGTGTGTGTGTGTGTGTGTGTGTGTGTGTGTGTGTGTGTGTGTGTCTGTGGTTTTTGTGGTGTGCAAAAATGACCCTAAGACAATCTTTGTACAATCTTATGAAAAAAGGTGATGTTTAATTTTCTCTAATGTCGGGGTCACTCTAGGAAAAGTAATCAAATTTCAAGTTGAAATAATATCATTTAAGGTGTTTTTTCTCTCCTGTTAAACACAGTGGCGGGTCATTTTTGACCCTTGAGACAACACAAAAGGGTTAAACGGTCTCGATAAGCTGCCTTATGACATTCCAAACCTATAATAGAGATCCGTTTTACACTATTACATTGACATGACCTGCACAGTTCGTCTTAATCGCTCACTTTAGCTATAACTCGTGAGAAGAGGTCCTGGTTAGAAGGAAACTAAGATAAAGTGTATCAGGTTGGAATGAGAAAAGCAGAGAGAGTAAGAAGAAGAAACACAATCTGTCTCAAGGGCAACAGAACGTACATACAAGCCAGGGTGCATCCCAAATGGCACCCTATTCCCTATATAGTGCACTACTTTTGACCAGAGCCCTACGGTAGTGCACTACGTAGGGAAGATAGTACCATTTGAGATTCAACCCCAGACAGCCAACCCAACAGTACTGTAACAGGCTGGTTCGGTTGAGGAGAAAACAGTCCATTTTTAACCGACGATTCATCAACGTTGAAATGTGGTGCGTAGCAAAAAAAAAGGAAATCATTAGATCGAAAAAAATGAATGAAGGATGAATAAAATAAAATCTAGCAGAGTACACTCTTTTTTCTGGAAGTTAACCAAAGGGTAAAGAGTTTACGGTAGACGTCTCTCTCTCACTCAGACTCACTGATGTATGACTGAATTTCTCGAAGGGGAAAAAATGGTAAACTACAGATCTAGGATTCAGATCTCACATTTTTCACGCGCCATGATTCAAACATCTACAGCTTCACAACTATTTTTTAAATATTTTCGATGATTTAGACAAATTTCACATTTATATTATAGACTTATAGATGTCAGCAGTGAGTCTGAGTGAGACAGAGACGTCTACCGTAAACTCTGTTAGATTTGAGTTTACTCATCCTACAGTTCTCCCTCCATTACCGCCCTGTTCAGCCATCAGTTGTCCCTTCATTACCTCCCTGTTCAGCCATCAGTTTGTCCCTCAACTACCGCCCCTTTCAGCCATCAGTTTGTCCCTCCACTACCGCCCCTTTCAGCCATCAGTTGTCCCTCCATTACCGCCCCTTTCAGCCATCAGTTTGTCCCTCAACTACCACCCCTTTCAGCCATCAGTTTGTCCCTCCACTACCGCCCCTTTCAGCCATCAGTTTGTCCCTCCACTACCGCCCCTTTCAGCCATCAGTTTGTCCCTCCACTACCGCCCCTTTCAGCCATCAGTTTGTCCCTCAACTACAGCCCCTTTCAGCCATCAGTTTGTCCCTCAACTACCGCCCCTTTCAGCCATCAGTTTGTCCCTCCACTACCGCCCTTTTCAGCCATCAGTTGTCCCTCAACTTCCGCCCCTTTCAGCCATCAGTTTGTCCCTCCACTACCGCCCCTTTCAGCCATCAGTTGTCCCTCCACTACCGCCCCTTTCAGCCATCAGTTTGTCCCTCAACTACCGCCCCTTTCAGCCATCAGTTTGTCCCTCCACTACCGCCCCTTTCAGCCATCAGTTTGTCCCTCCACTACCGGCCCTTTCAGCCATCAGTTTGTCCCTCCACTACCGCCCCTTTCAGCCATCAGTTGTCCCTCCACTACCGCCCCTTTCAGCCATCAGTTTGTCCCTCCACACCGCCCTTTTCAGCCATCAGTTGTCCCTCAACTACCGCCCCTTTCAGCCATCAGTTTGTCCCTCCACTACCGCCCCTTTCAGCCATCAGTTTGTCCCTCCACTACCGCCCCTTTCAGCCATCAGTTTGTCTCTCCATTACCGCCCCTTTCAGCCATCAGTTGTCCCTCAACTACCGCCCCTTTCAACCATCAGTTGTCCCTTCACTACCGCCCCTTTCAGCCATCAGTTTGTCCCTCCACTACCGCCCCTTTCAGCCATCAGTTTGTCCCTCCACTACCGCCCCTTTCAGCCATCAGTTTGTCTCTCCACTACCGCCCCTTTCAGCCATCAGTTGTCCCTCAACTACCGCCCCTTTCAGCCATCAGTTGTCCCTCCACTACCGCCCCTTTCAGCCATCAGTTGTCCCTCCACTACCGCCCTGTTCAGCCACACCATGGGAGCTGTGAAACACGTCAGAAGTTCACAAGTGACGAACATTACCAATGACACTTTTACTGCCCCTCAAATTCATTAGTGTATCAATAGTATACTTTTTGAAGTGTTCATTTTGTACCGAGGGATGATCTCATAATATTCATCCTTTAAATTGCATATGTGGAAATATCCTCCCCGGGAGTTTCTGCCAAGTTAAATATGGCTTGATGAAATCATGCGAGACCTATTGAGAATGTATTGTGGTTGAGAATGTATTGTGGTTGAGAATGTATTGCCTAGTCCTTTATTTAACAAGGCAAGTCAGTTATAAAGAACAAATTCTTATTTTCAACGACTGCCTTAGAACAGTGAGTTAACTGCCTTAGAACAGTGAGTTAATAACTGCCTTAGAACAGTGAGTTAACTGCCTTAGAACAGTGAGTTAACTGTCTTAGAACAGTGAGTTAACTGCCTTAGAACAGTGAGTTAACTGTCTTAGAACAGTGAGTTAACTGCCTTAGAACAGTGGCAGATTTTTTGACCTTGTCAGCTCCGGGATTCGATCTTGCAACCTTTGCGGTTACTAGTCCAACACTCTAACCACTAGGCTACCTGCCGCCCAATTGCATTGGTCAGCATTTAAATAAATAGTTAACCTAACCTAAGAGGTATTTAATGATGTAGTAGATTGTACAGTGAGACTGAAACCCTCAAAATTAAATTGAGTGTTGGAGGTTTTTCTTTAAGTCATTATCTAAAAAGTGAAGGTATTTTTTGTCTTTATTCTTCTCAGTACTTTGTATGTTACGTGCTCCTACAATTACGGAGGTTTGTGTCCCATATTACACCCTATTGGGCCCTGGTGAAAAGCAATGCACTTTACAGGGAACAGGGTGCCATATCTCTCTCTCTCTCTCTCTCTCTCTCTCTCTCTCTCTCTCTCTCTCTCTCTCTCTCTCTCTCTCTCGTTTATTTTATTATTTTGTGGTTGAATGGTTGGTTCTTAAAAATGTCCCTGAACTACAGCATATTACACACAATTGGGCCCTGGTCAAAAGCAATGCACTTTACAGGGAACAGGGTGCCATTTGGGATGCAGCCCTGGGTTACTGGCGTCTCCCTTCTGTACTCTGTCCTTGGACAGCTCTATGCACTGTGAAATACACGTCTGTCTGTCTGTCTGTCTGTCTGTCTGTCTGTCTGTCTGTCTGTCTGTCTGTCTGTCTGTCTGTCTGTCTGTCTGTCTGTCTGTCTGACTGACTGACTGACTGACTGACTGACTGACTGACTGACTCACTCACTCACTCACTCACTCACTCACTCACTCACTCACTCACTCACTCACTCACTCACTCACTCACTCACTCACTCACTCACTCACTCACTCACTCACTCACTCACTCACTCACTCACTCACTCACTCACTCACTCACTCACTCACTCACTCACTCACTCACTCACTCACTCACTCACTCACTCACTCACTCACTCACTCCTCTCTCTCTCTCTCTCTCTCTCTCTCTCTCTCTCTCTCTCTCTCTCTCTCTCTCTCTCTCTCTCTCTCTCTCTCTCTCTCTCTCTCTCTCTCTCTCTCTCTCTCTCTCTCTCTCTCTCTCTCTCTCTCTCTGTCTCTGTCTCTGTCTCTGTCTCTGTCTCTGTCTCTGTCTCTCTCTCTCTCTCTGTCTCTGTCTCTGTCTCTGTCTCTGTCTCTGTCTCTGTCTCTGTCTCTGTCTCTGTCTCTGTCCCTGTCTCTGTCTCTGTCCCTGTCCCTGTCTCTCATTTTCCTTTGTGGTACTGTAGCATGTCTGGTTCTGAATCTGGAGGGCTTCTCTGCCTTTCTCCTGATATTGAAGGCTTCCATCTTACAATTTTGTGGTTGAATGGTTGGTTCTTAAAAATGTCCCTGAACCACAGCCCCTTGTAAAAGTATTCATCCCCCTTGGCGTTTTTCCTATTTTGTTGCATTACAACCTGTAATGTAAATTGATTTTTATTTGGATTTCATGTAATGGACATACACAAAATATTTCAAATTGGAGAAGTGAAATTACATTTTTTTTTTTTTTGAAATAATATAATAATTTTAAAAAAATAAACAGAAAAGTGGTGCGTGCATATGTATTCACCCCCTTTGCTATGAATCCCCTAAATAAGATCTGGTGCAACCAATTACCTTCAGAAGTCACATCATTATTTAAATAAAGTCCACCTGTGTGCAATCTAAGTGTCACATGATCTGTCACATGATCTCAGTATATTTACACCTGTTCTGAAAGGCCCCAGAGTCTGCAACACCATTAAGTAAGGGGCACCACCAAGCAAGCGGCACTATGAAGACCAAGGAGCTCTCCAAACAGGTCAGGGACAAAGTTGTGGAGAAGTACAGATCAGGGTTGGGTTATAAAAAAATATCCAAAACTTTGAACATCCCATGGAGCACCATTAAATCCGCTATTTAAAACATTGAAAGAATATGGCACCACAACAAACCTGCCAAGAGAGGGCCGCCCACCAAAACTCACGGACCAGGCAAGGAGGGCATTAATCAGAGAGGCAACAAAGAGACCAAAGATAACCCTGAAGGAGCTGCAAAGCTCCACAGCGGAGATTGGAGTATCTGTCCATAGGACCACTTTAAGCCGTTCACTCCAGAGTTGGGCTTTATGGAAGAGTGGCTAGAAAAAAAGCCATAACTTAAAGAAAAAAATAGGAAAACACATTTGATGTTCGCCAAAAGGCATGTGGGAGACTCCCCAAACATATGGAAGAAGGTACTCTGGTCAAATGAGACTAGAATTTAGATTTTTGGCCAACAAGGAAAATGCTATGTCTGGCACAAACCCAACACCTTTCATCACCCCAAGAACGCCATCCCCACAGTGAAGCATGGTGGTGGCAGCATCATGCTGTGGGAATGTTTTTCATCGACAGGGACTGGGAAACTGGTCAGAATTGAAGGAGTGATGGATGGCGCTAAATACAGGGAAATTCTTGAGGGAAACCTGTTTGTCTTCCATAGATTTGAGACTGGTACGGAGGTTCACCTTCCAGCAGGACAATGACCTTAAGCATACTGCTAAAGCAACACTCGAGTGGTTTAAGGGGAAACATTTAAATGTCTTGGAATGGCCTAGTCAAAGCCCAGACCTCAATCCAATTGAGAATCTGTGGTATGATTTAAATATTGCTGTACGCCAGCAGAACCGAACCAACTTGAAGGAGCTGGAGCAGTTTTGCCTTGAAGAATGGGCAAAAATCCCAGTGGCTAGATGTGCCAAGCTTATAGAGACATACCCCAAGAGACTTGCAGCTGTAATTGCTGCAAAACGTGGCTCTACAAAGTATTGACTTTGGGGGGTGAATAGTTATGCACGCTCAAGTTGTCTGTCTTATTTCTTGTTTGTTTCACACAAAAAAAAAAAAATGTAATCTTCAAAGTGGTAGGAATGTTGTGTAAATCAAATGATACAAACACCCCAAAAAATCTATTTTAATTCCAGGTTGTAAGGCAATAAAATAGTGAAAATGCCAAAGGGGGTGAATACTTCCACAAGCCGCGGTAACTGTATAATGTGGTGTGTGTGTGTGTGCTACTCTATTTCTCATTGACAGAATAATATGAAGAATGAATTAATGAACAATGAATTAAGGTATACATCCACGCCTCAAACTCCAGACCGTACAACTCCCAGATGTTGATTCCATAAAGTAGTTATCTCCCTCTCCAAAAATATCCATGAAATCCTAGTTGTATCACAGCGTTAATGCAGCAGCCACACGTTCCAAGGCACAATGTCACCCGACTCCATAACCCTACTGACTTCTCGTCACACGTTTTCTTATCTTCAGGTTTTTTTAGTGAGACTCATTTGCTGTCAGAAGGGGGATTGTTTTTGTAAAGTAGTTAGACTCCAGAAATGAGGGGCTAGGAGGGACTAAGAGGGGCTGGTTGCAGTTAGGAGGGGCTGGACGGGGCTGGTTGGGGCTGGTTGGGGCTGGTTGGGGCTAGGAGTGGTTGGTCGGGGCTGGTCGTGTTTAGGAGGCACTGGTCTGGTTAGGAGGGACTGGTTGGGGTTAGGAGGGGAGCTGGTTGGGGCTAGGAAAGGCTGGTCGGGCTGGTCGGGGAAAGGAGGGCTGGGACACTGAAATGGTCTTGGTAGGCAAAGCTTTCCTTTTGAAGTCTGGAATGTTTTGCCTGACTAAGAGCAGGAGACTGGAGTGGATGGATCGTTTTCACTGAACCAGGGCATTTTTTTTACAGTTTTCTCTCACCGAGAACGAAACAAAAGAAAAGGGGTAAACTTATTTGCATCAACTTGGGCGATCAAAACCTGACAGAAAAAGGCCAAATGAAACAGATTTTGAGGAATGGGTGGGTGCATGCGTGTGAAATAAGTTTTAAATTGAAAAGTGTATAAAGGATAAATAAATAAACGGAAGTTTAAACTGTAGTTTTGTCTCAAAACACGTCCTCACCATGTTTACTCTCTCTACACCACGTCCTCACCATGTCTACTCTCTCTACACCACGTCCTCACCATGTCTACTCTCTACACACCACGTCCTCACCATGTCTACTCTCTCTACACCACGTCCTCACCATGTCTACTCTCTACACACCACGTCCTCACCATGTCTACTCTCTCTACACCACGTCCTCACCATGTCTACTCTCTACACACCACGTCCTCACCATGTCTACTCTCTACACACCACGTCCTCACCATGTCTACTCTCTCTACACACCACGTCCTCACCATGTCTACTCTCTCTACACCACGTCCTCACCATGTCTACTCTCTCTACACCACGTCCTCACCATGTCTACTCTCTCTACACCACGTCCTCACCATGTCTACTCTCTATACACCACGTCCTCACCATGTCTACTCTCTACACACCACGTCCTCACCATGTCTACTCTCTATACACCACGTCCTCACCATGTCTACTCTCTCTACACACCATGTCCTCACCATGTCTACTCTCTATACACCACGTCCTCACCATGTCTACTCTCTCTACACCACGTCCTCACCATGTCTACTCTCTACACACCACGTCCTCACCATGTCTACTCTCTACACACCACGTCCTCACCATGTCTACTCTCTCTACACACCACGTCCTCACCATGTCTACTCTCTACACACCACGTCCTCACCATGTCTACTCTCTCCACACCACGTCCTCACCATGTCTACTCTCTACACACCACATCCTCACCATGTCTACTCTCTATACACCACGTCCTCACCATGTCTACTCTCTACACACCACGTCCTCACCATGTCTACTCTCTCTACACACCACGTCCTCACCATGTCTACTCTCTCCACACCACGTCCTCACCATGTCTACTCTCTACACACCACGTCCTCACCATGTCTACTCTCTATACACCACGTCCTCACCATGTCTACTCTCTACACACCACGTCCTCACCATGTCTACTCTCTACACACCACGTCCTCACCATGTCTACTCTCTCTACACACCACGTCCTCACCATGTCTACTCTCTACACACCACGTCCTCACCATGTCTACTCTCTACACACCACGTCCTCACCACGTCTACTCTCTACACACCACGTCCTCACCATGTCTACTCTCTCTACACCACGTCCTCACCATGTCTACTCTCTCTACACCCCGTCCTCACCATGTCTACTCTCTACACACCACGTCCTCACCATGTCTACTATCTACACACCACGTCCTCACCATGTCTACTCTCTACACACCACGTCCTCACCATGTCTACTCTCTCTACACCACGTCCTCACCATGTCTACTCTCTACACACCACGTCCTCACCATGTCTACTCTCTACACCACGTCCTCACTATGTCTACTCTCTCTACACACCACGTCCTCACCATGTCTACTCTCTACACACCACGTCCTCACCATGTCTACTCTCTCTACACCACGTCCTCACCATGTCTACTCTCTACACACCACGTCCTCACCATGTCTACTCTCTCTACACCACGTCCTCACCATGTCTACTCTCTACACACCACGTCCTCACCATGTCTACTCTCTCTACACCACGTCCTCACCATGTCTACTCTCTCTACACACCACGTCCTCACCATGTCTACTCTCTCTACACACCACGTCCTCACCATGTCTACTCTCTCTACACCACGTCCTCACCATGTCTACTCTCTACACACCACGTCCTCACCATGTCTACTCTCTACACACCACGTCCTCACCATGTCTACTCTCTCTACACACCACGTCCTCACCATGTCTACTCTCTACACACCACGTCCTCACCATGTCTACTCTCTATACACCACGTCCTCACCATGTCTACTCTCTCTACACCACGTCCTCACCATGTCTACTCTCTACACCACGTCCTCACCACGTCTACTCTCTACACACCACGTCCTCACCACGTCTACTCTCTACACACCACGTCCTCACCATGTCTACTCTCTCTACACCACGTCCTCACCATGTCTACTCTCTCTACACCCCGTCCTCACCATGTCTACTCTCTACACACCACGTCCTCACCATGTCTACTATCTACACACCACGTCCTCACCATGTCTACTCTCTACACACCACGTCCTCACCATGTCTACTCTCTCTACACCACGTCCTCACCATGTCTACTCTCTACACACCACGTCCTCACCATGTCTACTCTCTAAACACCACGTCCTCACCATGTCTACTCTCTCTACACCACGTCTTCACCATGTCTACTCTCTACACACCACGTCCTCACCATGTCTACTCTCTACACACCACGTCCTCACCATGTCTACTCTCTACACACCACGTCCTCACCATGTCTACTCTCTACACACCACGTCCTCACCATGTGTACTCTCTACACACCACGTCCTCACCATGTCTACTCTTTACAAAGTAAATTAAAAACTTAACTCAAGTACTGGAAAAACAGCTTTAGGTGACATTATTGTGGTCATTAAATGATTTATATTTATTTATCTATTAAAATAGATTTTATAGTACACTGCTCAAAAAAATAAAGGGAACACTTAAACAACACAATGTAACTCCAAGTCAATCACACTTCTGTGAAATCAAACTGTCCACTTAGGAAGCAACACTGATTGACAATAAATTTCACATGCTGTTGTGCAAATGGAATAGACAAAAGGTGGAAATTATAGGCAATTAGCAAGACACCCCCAATAAAGGAGTGATTCTGCAGGTGGTGACCACAGACCACTTCTCAGTTCCTATGCTTCCTGGCTGATGTTTTGGTCACTTTTGAATGCTGGCGGTGCTCTCACTCTAGTGGTAGCATGAGACGGAGTCTACAACCCACACAAGTGGCTCAGGTAGTGCAGCTCATCCAGGATGGCACATCAATGCGAGCTGTGGCAAGAAGGTTTGCTGTGTCTGTCAGCGTAGTGTCCAGAGCATGGAGGCGCTACCAGGAGACATGCCAGTACATCAGGAGACGTGGAGGAGGCTGTAGGAGGGCAACAACCCAGCAGCAGGACCGCTACCTCCGCCTTTGTGCAAGGAGGAGCACTGCCAGAGCCCTGCAAAATGACCTCCAGCAGGCCACAAATGTGCATGTGTTTGCTCAAACGGTCAGAAACAGACTCCATGAGGGTGGTATGAGGGCCCGACGTCCACAGGTGGGGGTTGTGCTTACAGCCCAACACCGTGCAGGACGTTTGGCATTTGCCAGAGAACACCAAGATTGGCAAATTCGCCACTGGCGCCCTGTGCTCTTCACAGATGAAAGCAGGTTCACACTGAGCACATGAGCACATGTGACAGACGTGACAGAGTCTGGAGACGCCGTGGAGAACGTTCTGCTGCCTGCAACATCCTCCAGCATGACCGGTTTGGCAGTGGGTCAGTCATGGTGTGGGGTGGCATTTCTTTGTGGGGCCGCACAGCCCTCCGTGGGCTCGCCAGAGGTAGCCTGACTGCCATTAGGTACCGAGATGAGATCCTCAGACCCCTTGTGAGACCATATGCTGACACATGCACATTTGTGGCCTGCTGGAGGTCATTTTGCAGGGCTCTGGCAGTGCTCCTCCTTGCACAAAGGCGGAGGTAGCGGTCCTGCTGCTGGGTTGTTGCCCTCCTACAGCCTCCTCCACGTCTCCTGATGTACTGGCATGTCTCCTGGTAGCGCCTCCATGCTCTGGACACTACGCTGACAGACACAGCAAACCTTCTTGCCACAGCTCGCATTGATGTGCCATCCTGGATGAGCTGCACTACCTGAGCCACTTGTGTGGGTTGTAGACTCCGTCTCATGCTACCACTAGAGTGAGAGCACCGCCAGCATTCAAAAGTGACCAAAACATCAGCCAGGAAGCATAGGAACTGAGAAGTGGTCTGTGGTCACCACCTGCAGAATCACTCCTTTATTGGGGGTGTCTTGCTAATTGCCTATAATTTCCACCTTTTGTCTATTCCATTTGCACAACAGCATGTGAAATGTATTGTCAATCAGTGTTGCTTCCTAAGTGGACAGTTTGATTTCACAGAAGTGTGATTGACTTGGATTTACATTGTGTTGTTTAAGTGTTCCCTTTATTTTTTTGAGCAGTGTATATTAAGAGGAGGCAATCATATAGGACAAAAAAATATTATAGGCCAATTATTCATTATTGTGCAACCTTCCTAATATTAATGATATAATTCTACAATAGTTAATATTTTCAAGATGAGGCAAACAGAGGGCTAATATGCTGTTTTATTAGTGCTTTGTAAAGTCCCCTAACAAGATGGTCATTTCATTTGGACTGGAGACTAAATAAAGCAAAGGTCTTATTTTATTAAAACTAACTTACTGAATCACATTGGCAACACCGTCATTAGGCCAGTACCAGACATATAGTGTTTAATATACAGCCTTCATTAGGCCAGCACCAGACACATAGTGTTAAATATACCAACTTCATTAGGCCAGCACCAGACACATAGTGTTTAATATACCAACTTCATTAGGCCAGCACCAGACACATAGTGTTTAATATACCACCTTCATTAGGCCAGCACCAGACACATAGTGTTTAATATACCAACTTCATTAGGCCAGCACCAGACACATAGTGTTTAATATACCAACTTCATTAGGCCAGCACCAGACACATAGTGTTTAATATACCACCTTCATTAGGCCAGCACCAGACACATAGTGTTTAATATACCAACTTCATTAGGCCAGCACCAGACACATAGTGTTTAATATACCAACTTCATTAGGCCAGCACCAGACACATAGTGTTTAATATACCAACTTCATTAGGCCAGCACCAGACATAGTGTTTAATATACCACCTTCATTAGGCCAGCACCAGACACATAGTGTTTAATATACCAACTTCATTAGGCCAGCACCAGACACATAGTGTTAAATATACCACTCATAGGTCCAGCCACCAAGACACATAGTGTTGAATATACCACTCATAAGGCAGCACCAGACACATCGTGTTTAATATACCACCTTCATTAGGCCAGCACAAGACACATAGTGTTTAATATACCACCTTCATTAGGCCAGCACCAGACACATAGTGTTAAATATACCAACTTCATAAGGCCAGTACCAGCCACATAGTGTTTAATATACCACCTTCATTAGGCCAGTACCAGCCACATAGTGTTTAATATACCAACTTCATTAGGCCAGCACCAGACACATAGTGTTTAATATACCAACTTCATTAGGCCAGCACCAGACACATAGTGTTTAATATACCAACTTCATTAGGCCAGCACCAGACACATAGTGTTTAATATACCAACTTCATTAGGCCAGCACCAGACACATAGTGTTAAATATACCAACTTCATTAGGCCAGTACCAGCCACATAGTGTTAAATATACCAACTTCATTAGGCCAGTACCAGCAA
>NW_024060767.1:0-21005 GCF_016432855.1 Salvelinus namaycush | reverse complement strand
AGGCCCGGCCTTGGACCTTTACTGACATAAGTAGAGTCACATCTGGATTTAAAGCTGGCGAGACAGAATGTCTGGCAAACTCTCTCAGCTCTCTATCCCAGTTTTAGATTTACACTGTAGAAGTTTAAGCTCCCAGAAGGATAGTTCTGAATCATCCATATTGCTGTGTGTACATGTGGAAAATAGTCTAAATATTGCTTAACTTACTTTATTTATTGATCAACATTCCTATCAGAGCATGAGGGCTACAGCTTAGCAGTGCTATGTGTTAGATAAAACAGCAATTTCGCAAGTTTACAACCTCGAATCGACAATTAAGTTCTAATCTATTCTACTCCAATCTATTCTATGCCAGAGACTCTGAAGGGGATCGACCTGACGGGGGACCTGATCTCTGAACTTATGTTCGATTCTGATTCTAGAATTAGAGTATGTTCTTTGTCCTACGTTCTATTCCATCTTATCTCCAGTGACTCTGAAGCGGATCGACCTGACGGGGAACCTGATCTCGGAGATCCAGGACGGAGCGTTCTCCAAGCTTACCCTGTTGGAGGAACTCAATTTGGCTGAGAACCATCTGGTCAAGCTACCCATGCTGCCCGGCAAGCTCACCACCTTCAACGCCAACCACAACCGGCTCAAAACCAAAGGGGTCAAGGCCAACGCCTTCAAGGTATGTTTCAGTCCATTATACTCCCAAGTGGTGTATTAAGACACTCAACAACAATGTTTCCATCCCACTGGGATCTTTGTCAGGTAAGACCGTTCAGGTGCCCCCACCCAGGCAGTGGCAGTGCTGGCAACACTAGCTGCAGTAACCCATGGGGAGGGGGTCACACTCGGACATTCAGAGAGGGGGTATATTATTGTGGCCCTGGCGGCACAAAATCAAGTCGGACTGCATGGAGATGCGTGGGGACATGGTCATGACGGGTGGCCGTATTGTGGGTGTTTCAGGAATAAGGTGTACATTTGACCTCCATTATCTAGGATATGACAATGGTAAATAAATCTCTCAATTTTTGCTAATTTTTTGTGCGGTCTTGCAGGCCTTCTCATGCAGCTGCAACTGCAAGTGCATTTGTATATCATGACCCATCTTGAGTTGGGCTCTGGGATGGTGCAATTGTTGAGAAAGTGAGCTTATGGTTGTGTGGGGGTAAGGGCTGAGTGTGTGTGGGTGTATGTGTGTATCCCACAACTGTTGCGAAGGAAGAAGTAAAAGATGTTAGGGACAATAGAGGATGATCCACAGATATATATAATACAAATCGAGGTGAGGGCAATGGAAATGCATATGGCAATTGATCTTCTTCAATTCGGTAAATGGCACTGTATGCTCTTTTCAAAGAATGGATCCCAGTCGGTTCAGGGCTATGGGATACAGGGGGTCGAGGGTGGTCTGCCGGGCATTGGGATGACAAGCCATCTCGAGATGAGGCCTTTTAGCGGGTGGAATAGTAGGGACCAATTGGAGGTTTACTTAGTAGAAATGCAAATATCATGGTACAACTATATAGACACTCAATCATTATGTTACTTTTTAATAGTACGTTTACAAAAATATATTCGGATTAAAAGAATGAAAGGTGTGTCTCATTATGGTAAGTGGTGAAATAAGTATAGCCAGTTACAATTGTAATGGCTTAGCAGATAATAAGAAAAGACGATCAGTATTTACCTGGCTAAAAGAGAAGGATTATAATATCTATTGTTTACAGGAAACCCATTCAACAGTTTTAGATGAAGTTTTGTGGAAAAAGAACTGGGGGGCAAAATATATTTCTCCCATGGGCAAAGAAATTCAAAAGGGGTGATGGTTTTAATTAACAATAATTTTGATCCAAATGTGCAAATTGTCCAAACAGATCCTCAAGGTAGATGGATTATTTTAAATATGTTATTGGACAATAAACAAATATGGCTTGTTAACCTATACGGTCCGAATAATGATGATCCAAGCTTCTTTGAAAATATATATAAGAATTTATCAACTCTACAAGCAACACTAGACTCTATTATTATAGTGGGAGATTTTAATACGGTCTTAAATACCTCTATAGACCGGAAAGGAAATCACACTACAAACTATCACCCTCAGGCACTTAAGGAAATCATGAATGTCATGGATATATTGGAATTAGTGGATATATGGAGACTTAAATACCCTGATTTAGTGAGATATACATGGCGGAGGCTGAATCAAGCTAGTCGTCTTGACTACTTTCTTATACCATTCTCTCTGGCACCAAAAGTTAAAAAAGTGTTGATAGGGGACAGAATGCGGTCGGATCATCACATAATTGGCATATATATTTCTCTTACAGAATTTCCACGTGGGCGAGGATATTGGAAATTTAATCAAAGTCTACTAGATGATAAATTGTTTAGAACTAGGACAGAAGATTTTATAACTGACTTTTTCAGACATAACATAGGTACAGTAGATCCCCGTATTGTATGGGACACTTTTAAATGTGCCTCTAGAGGCAATTCAGTACTCATCTATAAAACAAAGGGAATTTAGATCAAAAGAGTCCATATTAACAAAGGAAATTGAAGGACTAACAGTACAGTTAGATAGCAATAAAAACGGTACCATAGAGGCACAGAATAAGTTAGAGGAAAAACAAAAAGAAATGGAGGAACTTATTCAAGAAAGATCCAGTGTAATATATTATAAAAATAAAGCGAACTGGATGGAATATGGGGAAAAATGCACCAAATTCTTTTTCAATCTTCAATATAGAAATGCTACCAAAAAAAATGTATTAAAACTTGTTACAAATGATGGAGTCACGCATGATTCACCAAATGATATTTTGAAAGAGGAAGTAAAGTACTTTAAGAATATGTTTTCGTTTCAGGCTCCTCCATCTCCACTAACTGAAACTAATTGTATGGATTGTTTTCCTATTAATAATGTAAAATTAACATCTGTACAGAAAGACTCATGTGAAGGCCAAATTACAGAGGAGGAACTGCTTGATGCAATTGGGGCCTTTAAGGATGGGAAAACTCCAGGGCTGGATGGCATACCAGTGGAAGTATACAAAACTTTTTTTGATATACTCAAAGGACCATTATTAGCTTGTTTTAACCACTCCTATATAAATGGTAGATTATCAGACACGCAACAAGAAGGTCGGATATCGTTATTACTGAAACAGGACCCAAGTGGTATATATAAAGATCCAGTCCAATTAAAAAATTGGAGACCTCTTACACTTCAGTGTTGTGATGCAAAAATCCTAGCAAAATGCTTGGCGCATAGAATAAAAAAAGTTTTGTCAGATATTATTCATCCTAATCAGACAGGTTTTTTACATGGACGATACATTGGAGATAATATAAGGCAAGTACTGGAAACAATAGAACACTATGAAATATCGGGGACACCAGGTCTGGTTTTCATAGCTGATTTTGAAAAGGCTTTTGATAAAGTACGACTGGAGTTTATATATAAATGCCTAGAATATTTCAATTTTGGGGAATCTCTTATAAAATGGGTTAAAATTATGTATAGTAACCCTAGGTGTAAAATAGTAAATAATGGCTACATCTCAGAAAGTTTTAAACTATCTAGAGGAGTAAAACAAGGTTGTCCACTATCGGCATATCTATTTATTATTGCCATCGAAATGTTAGCTGTTAAAATTAGATCAAACATTAATATTAATGGATTAGAAATCCGTGGCTTAAAAACTAAGGTGTCATTGTACGCTGATGATTCATGTTTTCTTTTAAAACCACAACTAGAGTCTCTCCACGGCCTCATAGAGGATCTAGATACCTTTGCTATCCTCTCTGGATTAAAACCAAATTATGATAAATGTACCATATTACGTATTGGATCACTAAAAAATACACAATTTATATTGCCATGTAGTTTACCAATTAAATGGTCTGACGGAGATGTGGACATACTCGGTATAAAAATCCCAAAAGAAAGAAATGATCTCACTCCAATAAATTTTTATAGAAAGTTAGCAAAAATAGATAAGATCTTGCTACCATGGAAAGGAAAATACTTGTCTATTTGTGGAAAAATCACCCTGATTAACTCTTTAGTCATATCACAGTTTACCTATTTGCTTATGGTTTTGCCTACACCTAGTGACCTGCTTTTTAAATTATATGAACAAAAAATATTCCATTTTATTTGGAACGGCAAGCCAGATAAAATTAAAAGGGCCTATTTATATAACGAATATGAATTCGGAGGGCAGAAATTATTAAATATTAAAGCATTAGACCTCTCACTAAAGGCATCAGTCATACAAAAGTTATACTTAAATCCAAACTGGTTCTCTAGTAAATTGGTACGAATGTCTCATCCTATGTTCAAGAAGGGCCTTTTTCCCTTTATTCAGATTACACCTGCTCACTTTCGGTTGTTTGAAAAGGAAATAATCTCCAAAATATCCTTATTTTTTAAACAAGCCTTAGAAAGTTGGTTGCAATTTCAGTTTAATCCACCTGAAAAGACAGAACAAATAGTACAACAAATATTGTGGTTAAATTCAAATATAGTAATTGATAAAAAAACTGTATTTATCGAAGAAATGTTTAAAAAAGGTATAATTTTTGTGAATGATATCATAAATAGGACTGGTGGAGTTATGTCACACATGCAGCTAACACAGACATATGGAAATGTCTGCTCTACCCAAAATTACAACCAATTAATTGCAGCATTACCACAAAAATGGAAGAGGCAAGTAGAAGGGGAAAAAAGTAAGGAACTTGTATGTCGGCCCTGTATTAAAGAACATAAATGGTTAAAGAAAAGTGTGATAAATAAAAACATATACCAATTTCATTTAAGGACCAAAAAACTGACAGCTGTGCCATATAAATTGCAAAATAGTTGGGAAGAGATTTTCGATGTACCCATTCCATGGCACATGGTTTATGAATTGATACGCAAAACAACGCCGGATTCAAAACTTCGAATTTTTCAATTTAAATTACTGTACAAAATTCTTGCAACTAATAGAATGTTATATATATGGGGTATACAATCTTCCCAGCTCTGCAGATTCTGTTGTGAGGAGGCAGAGTCATTAGATCATTTATTTTGGTATTGTCCATATGTAGCTCGTTTTTGGTCACAGGTCCAGGAATGGCTGAAGAATTGCAACATTTGCCTAGAACTAACGCTACAGATAGCAATACTGGGGGATTTGAAAAGCCATAGTCAATCAATCAATAATATAATAATTATTTTAGCAAAAATGTTTATTTTTAATTTACAATCTGTAGAAGCTATGAGAATAGGAAGGTTCAAATCTTTTGTGAAGCATCACAGCACAGTTGAAAAATATATGGCAAATAAAAATCCGAAATGGATGATATTGGAAGATAGATGGGAAAGGTTGAGTGGAGCTGAAGGGTGGGACTAATAACAAGATAAACAATGTAGGGCATACGGGATCTGTGAAATGTGTATAGGTGCGGAGCTTTTGTGAAATAGCACAGTTACAAGTGGAAATAAAATTGGATGGACAACAGAAATAGAGGAAGGACTAAGAACAAACAAGAGAGAACTATTATAAAGTAGTCTGTGTCTGTAAAATAGGTATAAGATGTATAAATTGAAGGTAAAAGCAGAAGTGTTTATTAGTTTACTCCAATTGGGGGAGCGGTGGTAGGGTTGCGGGGAATAATAATAAAGGTATATTCTTTAAAAAAGTATGTATGTCTATATAGGTATGTGTATGTATATATGTATATATGTATGCATGCGTGTATGGATATATATATTTACCCCAAAAAATATGGGGGATTGGAAATGATGCAGACAATTACATTGGAAGCAACATTCTTTCCGCAATATTAAGCTGATCCACCCTTAAAAAATAAAAATAAAAAAAAATAAAATAAAAAAGACCGTTCAGGATCTTTGTCAGGTAAGACCGTTCAGGATCTTTGTCAGGTAAGACAGTTCAGGATCTTTGTCAGGTAAGACCGTTCAGGATCTTTGTCAGGTAAGACAGTTCAGGATCTTTGTCAGGTAAGACCGTTCAGGATCTTTGTCAGGTAAGACAGTTCAGGATCTTTGTCAGGTAAGACCGTTCAGGATCTTTGTCAGGTAAGACCGTTCAGGATCTTTGTCAGGTAAGACCGTTCAGGATCTTTGTCAGGTAAGACAGTTCAAGACATTGTGTAGCTAGCTATAATGTAAGCCACCTTGGGTGCTTGACTGTGGCTCGTCAGGTGTCTGATTGGAGCATTTCCAGGACTTCCCTCCTCTTAATAACATACATGTTATAGCATGTTGGAAGGATGGAGTTGTAAAAAGCAATGAGAAATAATCCTTATATAATAATAATGAGGGGCGGCAGCGTGTCCTAGTGGTTAGAGTGTAGAGGCGGCAGCGTAGCCTAGTGGTTAGAGTGTAGAGGTGGCAGCGTAGCCTAGTGGTTAGAGGGGAGGGGCGGCAGGTAGTCTAGTGGTTAGAGTGTAGGGGCGGCAGCGTAGCCTAGTGGTTAGAGTGTAGAGGTGGCAGCGTAGCCTAGTGGTTAGAGTGTAGAGGTGGCAGCGTAGCCTAGTGGTTAGAGTGTAGAGGTGGCAGCGTAGCCTAGTGGTTAGAGTGTAGAGGTGGCAGCGTAGCCTAGTGGTTAGAGTGTAGAGGTGGCAGCGTAGCCTAGTGTAGAGGCGGCAGCGTGTCCTAGTGGTTAGAGTGTAGAGGTGGCAGCGTAGCCTAGTGGTTAGAGCGTAGAGGTGGCAGCGTAGCCTAGTGGTTAGAGCGTAGAGGTGGCAGCGTAGCCTAGTGGTTAGAGCGTAGAGGTGGCAGCGTAGCCTAGTGGTTAGAGTGTAGAGGTGGCAGCGTAGCCTAGTGGTTAGAGTGTAGAGGTGGCAGCGTAGCCTAGTGGTTAGAGTGTAGAGGTGGCAGCGTAGCCTAGTGGTTAGAGCGTAGAGGTGGCAGCGTAGCCTAGTGGTTAGAGCGTAGAGGTGGCAGCGTAGCCTAGTGGTTAGAGTGTAGAGGCGGCAGCGTAGCCTAGTGGTTAGAGTGTAGAGGTGGCAGCGTAGCCTAGTGGTTAGAGTGTAGAGGTGGCAGCGTAGCCTATTGGTTAGAGTGTAGAGGTGGCAGCGTAGCCTATTGGTTAGAGTGTAGAGGTGGCAGCGTAGCCTATTGGTTAGAGCGTAGAGGTGGCAGCGTAGCCTAGTGGTTAGAGCGTAGAGGTGGCAGCGTAGCCTAGTGGTTAGAGCGTAGAGGTGGCAGCGTAGCCTAGTGGTTAGAGTGTAGAGGTGGCAGCGTAGCCTAGTGGTTAGAGCGTAGAGGTGGCAGCGTAGCCTAGTGGTTAGAGCGTAGAGGTGGCATTGTAAATAAGAATTTGTTCTTAACTGACTTGCCTAGTTAAATAAAAATAAAAAATAAAATAAGGTTGTTGATTTTGCTCTGTATTTTCATACAGAAACTGAGGCAGCTGGTTAACCTGTTCCTCGGAGACAATGAGCTGGAGGCCGTGCCAGTGATCCCTGAGAGCGTCCGCATTATTCACCTACAGGTCAGTACCACACACTAGACTCAGACTAGACACTACAGAATGAGTTCAAAACGACATGCATAGGAGTCTGAGTTTATCCTCAAGCACCCAGAAATCTGAGTGCTTAACCTGACTGCTTGACCTGACCAGGAAAAAGTATTGAAATGGTCAAATAGCTCTGCTGTCTTCATGTTGGTGAAAAAGCACTGCTCTCTGAGTGCTGTCTGGGGTTCCTCCTGACTAGGATAGCTCTAATGTCTGGGGTTCCTCCTGACTAGGATAGCTCTAATGTCTGGGGTTCCTCCTGACTAGGATAGCTCTAATGTCTGGGGCCTGAGTTCCTCCTGACTAGGATAGCTCTAATGTCTGGGGCCTGAGTTCCTCCTGACTAGGATAGCTCTAATGTCTGGGGCCTGAGTTCCTCCTGACTAGGATAGCTCTAATGTCTGGGGCCTGAGTTCCTCCTGACTAGGATAGCTCTAATGTCTGGGGCCTGAGTTCCTCCTGACTAGGATAGCTCTAATGTCTGGGGTTCCTCCTGACTAGGATAGCTCTAATGTCTGGGGTTCCTCCTGACTAGGATAGCTCTAATGTCTGGGGTTCCTCCTGACTAGGATAGCTCTAATGTCTGGGCCCTGAGTTCCTCCTGCTCATACATGATCAAGAAAAACTCCTAGAGTAGGAATTACCCTTACCCAGAGATGGGCAACTGATGGCCCAGAACTCAGAATTTACTGTTGAGAGTTAGAGTAAAAGGCCAGGGCTACTGGTAAAATGCATGAGAGTTAAAGCTGCAATGTGTCACTTTTTGGGCGACTCGACCAAATTCACATAGATATGTGTTTTATAGATCTGTCATTCTCATTGAAAGCAAGTCTAAGAAGTGGTAGATCTGTTCTATGTGCAGTATTTCTATGCTTCCCGTTCTCAAGTTTAGTTTTTGCGTCTTTTACTTTCGGTTTTGTCCACCAGCTTCAAACAGTTAAAAAATACAATATTTTTGGTTATGGAAAATATATTTCACAGTGGTTTAGATGGTACAATAATTCTCAACACTCTACATTCTCTACACACAGTGCATATTTGTCACATAAACGGACATTTTTTGCAACACGGAAATGGCGGAGCTATTTCTGCATATTGCACCTTTAAGTACTTTAACTGTACAAATCACTTGACTGCATGTGCCGGTATGGATGTGCGTATGCAGACCCGTGTGCCACTGTGGCCCCACATGAGTCATTACCATATCAAAGTTGCCCATCCCTGTCCTAGAGTAATAATGATCCTGCTCTTCCTCTCTCTTTTCTCTACAGAACAACAACATCACCGATGTCACCTCCGACACGTTCTGTAACGGCAACAACACGTACTACGTCAGACCCAACCTGATGGAGGTGAGGTTGGATGGGAACCCAGTGCTGCTGTCCAAGTCGCCCGACAGCTTCACTTGCCTCAACTCTCTTCCCGTCGGAAAGTACCGCTAAACAGACGACTCCCTGGGGAGAAAGGTCTTCTGTAAGGTTGCAAACTTTCGGTAACTTTTCCAAAATTCCCAGGTTTTCCATAAATCCTACTTGGAGGTGTCCTGGAATCAGGAGGGAATCAGGAATACTCCAAACAGGATTTCTGTATAACTAGGGGATTTAGGGAAGAGTTTTCCGGCATTAATGGACTTCCTGGTTATATAACGTTACAGTAGTAAAACAGACAGCTTTCAGCCAGACAAGCCAGACAGACACGTTCTGAATAGATTCAATTCCCTATTCTACTTGACGAAGACAAGACCATCTGATATGACTGGTCGTCTACACCATGCATTCCATTTCTGTCTGAACGTTTCTTCTGTAAAAATTGTGCCCAGGTCTTTCTCAGTGTCTTTCAGAAGGCTAGTGGATTGGGACTGAAAACGTTAGCGTGTTCACTTTAGCATGCTACGTCAGGCTTCCTCTCTGTGTTGTTTCTGATTTAATTTCCTTTACCTTTTAGACACGTCTTGAACATAAACTTGATGAGCTAAAGGGTCTGAAGCCTTTGTAAATACACATTTTATTCAACGTCTGCTTCTGCGTAAAGAATGAATTATGACTTCTTCAACATGTCGAGTCAAGCTTTTGGCTTTCTGAATTCTGTGAATTACCTTCATGTAAACTGGTTCTTAAGTAGAAGTTGACAATAAATGTATCTTTGAAATACGCAGCCTGTAGTAATGTGAACCTAATGCGTCTGTGTCTCAAAATTGTAAGCTTTGATATTGAAGTGGTGGAATCAGAGGTGGTATGATCCTTTTCTAAAGTCCTTTTAGGAATTAGGAATTATTACCTGTGATTATTACCTGTGATTATTTCATGTGATTATTACCTGTTATAATTTCATGTGATTATTACCTGTGATTATTACCTGTGATTACTATATGTGATTATTTCCTGTGGTTATTACCTGTGATTACTACATGTGATTATCAGTGATTATCACATGTGGTTATTACCTGTGATTATTACATGTGATTATAACCTGTGATTACTACATGTGATTATTACCTGAGGTTATCACCTGAGGTTATCACCTGTGATTATTACCTGTGATTATCACCTGTGGTTACTACATGTGATTATTACCTGAGGTTATCACCTGTGGTTATCACCTGTGATTATTACCTGTGATTATCACCTGTGGTTACTACCTGTGATTATTACCTGTGATTATCACCTGTGGTTATCACCTGTGGTTACTACCTGTGATTATTACCTGTGATTATCACCTGTGGTTACTACCTGTGATTATTACCTGTGATTATTACCTGTGATTATCACCTGTGGTTATTACCTGTGGTTACTACCTGTGGTTACTACCTGTGATTATTACCTGTGGTTATCACCTGTGATTATTACCTGTGGTTATCACCTGTGGTTACTACCTGTGGTTATTACCTGTGATTATTACCTGTGATTATCACCTGTGATTACTACCTGTGATTACTACCTGTGGTTACTACCTGTGATTATTACCTGTGGTTATCACCTGTGGTTACTACCTGTGATTATTACCTGTGATTATTACCTGTGGTTATCACCTGTGGTTACTACCTGTGGTTATTACCTGTGATTATTACCTGTGATTACTACCTATGATTATCACCTGTGATTATCACCTGTGGTTACTACCTGTGATTATTACCTGTGATTATCACCTGTGGTTATCACCTGTGGTTACTACCTGTGATTATTACCTGTGATTATTACCTGTGATTATTACCTGTGGTTATCACCTGTGGTTACTACCTGTGGTTATTACCTGTGATTATTACCTGTGATCACTACCTATGATTATCACCTGTGATTATCACCTGTGGTTACTACCTGTGGTTACTACCTGTGGTTACTACCTGTGATTATTACCTGTGGTTATCACCTGTGATTATTACCTGTGGTTATCACCTGTGGTTATCACCTGTGATTACTACCTGTGGTTACCACCTGTGATTATCACCTGTGGTTATCACCTGTGATTACTACCTGTGATTATTACCTGTGGTTACTACCTGTGGTTACTACCTGTGGTTATTACCTGTGATTATTACCTGTGATTATCACCTGTGATTACTACCTGTGATTACTACCTGTGGTTACTACCTGTGGTTATCACCTGTGATTATTACCTTTGATTCTGACATGTACAGTAAAAACCACAAAATGTTATTTGACCGTGGCTATGTTTTTATATATTTTAATACAATTAAAATACTTTTTAAAAAAATAAACCCTGCATGAACGTCAACCAAACAAAAACCCATCTTGTTTTCCGAGTGTCATTTGTAAACAACAACAACCATTAACATCGAGTGTCATTTGTAAACAACAACAACCATTAACATTGACACGGTATAGAGAAGTGATTAAGAGCAGGGGATAACTTTCTCCACAATAACAAACTATGAACTGCAAAGGAAAGCAAATATCTACGGTTTAGTAGTTTAGCACACATTTAAATAGTGGAGACCTGGGTAAATAATGTTCCTTTAAGCCAGCCAACTTGGCAGACACCACCACTACACACTCCAAGTAAATAGGAGAATGGTTAACAATCCATATTGCTCCTGCAGTTTGATTTCCTTTCCCATCTTGATATAAAACATGCTTTCAGATCTCCCCCCTCTAAAACACACACACAACTCACAACAGCCCCCCCCCTCTAATACACACACACAACTCACATCAGCCTCCCCCCTTCTAATACACACACACAACTCACAACAGCCCCCCCCCCTTCTAATACACACACACAACTCACAACAGCCCCCCGCCCCCTCTAATACACACACACAACTCACAACAGCCCCCCCCCCCTCTAAAACACACACACAACTCACAACAGCCCCCCCCCGCCCTCTAATACACACACACAACTCACAACAGCCCCCCCCCCTCTAAAACACACACACAACTCACAACAGCCCCCCCACCCTGTAATACACACACACAACTCACAACAGTCCCCCCCCTCCCTCTAATACACACACACAACTCACAACAGCCCCCCCACCCTCTAATACACACACACAACTCACAACACCCCCCCCCCTCCCTCTAATACACACACACAACTCACAACAGCCCCCCCCCCCTTCTAATACACACACACAACTCACAACAGCCTCCCCCCCCCTCTAATACACACACACAACTCACAACAGCCCCCCCCCCCCCTCTAATGCACACACACAACTCACAACAGCCCCCCCCCCCCCTCTAACAATCAGAAGCTCAATACAAACTTCTGTATCCTACTAAGGCAAACTATTTCCACTGATATACATTATAACAGCACATCATCAGATACATGCTTTTCTAGCAGGGTATAATAATAAGAGTACGTTTTCCCAGTTATTAAGCCTGATTCTCCAACAATAATGTGATCTGCTGTCTTCAACCAGGATCTCAGCAATCACTGCCTCATTGCCTGCATCCGTAACGGGTCTGCGGTCAAACGACCTCCACTCATCACTGTCAAATGCTCCCTAAAACACTTCAGCGAGCAGGCCTTTCTAATCGACCTGGCCCGGGTATCCTGGAAGGATATTGACCTCATCCCGTCAGTCGAGGATGCCTGGTTGCTCTTCAAAAGTGCTTTCCTCACCATTTTAAATAAGCATGCCCCATTCAAAAAAATGTAGAACAAGGAATAGATATAGTCCTTGGTTCACTCCAGACTTGTCTGCCCTTGACCAGCACAAAAACAACCTGTGGCGTTCTGCATTAGCATCGAATAGCCCCCGTGATATGCAACTTTTCAGGGAAGTTAGGAACAAATATACACAGGCAGTTAGGAAAGCTAAGGCTAGCTTTTTCAAACAGAGATTTGCATCCTGTAGCTCTAAGTTCTGGGACACTGTAAAGTCCATGTAGAATAAGAGCACCTCCTCCCAGCTGCCCACTCCACTGAGGCTAGGAAACACTGTCATCACCGATAAATCCACTATAATTGAGAATTTCAATAAGCATTTTTCTACAGCTGGCCATGCTTTCCACCTGGTTACCCCTACCCCGGTCAACAGCCCTGCACCCCCCCCAGCAGCTCGCCCAAGCCTCCCTCATTTCTCCTTCACCCAAATCCAGATAGCTGAAGTTCTTAAAGAGCTGCAAAATCTGGACCCCTACAAATCAGCCGGGCTAGACAATCTGGACCCTCTCTTTTTAAAAAGATCTGCCGAATTTGTTGCAACCCCTATTACTAGCATGTTCAACCTCTCTTTCGTATCGTCTGAGATTCCCAAAGATTGGAAAGCTGCCGCGGTCATCCCCCTCTTCAAATGGGGGGACACTCTAGACCCAAATTGCTACAGAGCTATATCTATCCTACCCTGTCTTTCTAAGGTCTTCGAAAGCCAAGTTAACAAACAGATCAGCGACCATTTTGAATCCCACCGTGCCTTCTCCGCTATGCAATCTGGTGTCAGAGCTGGTAATGGGTGCACCTCAGCCACGCTCAAGGTCCTAAATGATATCATAACCGCCATCGATAAGAGACATTACTGTGCAGCCGTATTCATCGACCTGGCCAAGGCTTCCGACTCTGTCAATCACCACATTCTTATTGGCAGACTCAACAGCCTTGGTTTCTCAAATGATTGCCTCGCCTGGTTCACCAACTACTTCTCAGACAGAGTTCAGTGTGTCAAATCGGAGGGCCTGTTGTCCGGACCTCTTGCAGTCTCTATGGGGGTGCCACAGGGTTCAATTCTCGGGCCGACTCTCTTCTCTGTATACATCAATGATGTTGCTCTTGCTGATGGTGATTCTTTGATCCACCTCTACGCAGACGACACCATTCTGTATACTTCTGGCCCTTCTTTGGACACTGTGTTAACTAACCTCCAGATGAGCTTCAATGCCATACAACTCTCCTTCCGTGGCCTCCAACTGCTCTTAAATGCAAGTAAAACTAAATGCATGCTCTTCAACCAATCACTGTCCGCACCTGCCCGCCCGTCCAGCATCACTACTCTGGACGGTTCTGACTTAGAATATGTGGACAACTACAAATACCTAGGTGTCTGGCTAGACTGTAAACTTCCCTTCCAGACTCATATTAAGCATCTCCAATCCAAAATTAATCTAGAACCGGCTTCCTATTTCGCAGCAAAGCATCCTTCACTCATGCTTCCAAACATACCCTTGTAAAACTGACCATCCTACCGATCCTCAACTTTGGCGATGTCATCTATAAAATATCCTCCAACACTTTACTCAACAAACTGGATGCAGTCCATCACAGTGCCATCTGTTTTGTCACCAAAGCCCCATATACTACCCACCACTGCGACCTGTACGCTCTCGTTGGCTGGCCATCGCCTTTATACTCGTCGCCAAACCCACTGGCTCCAGGTCATCTACAAGTCTTTGCTAGGTAAAGCCCCGCCTTATCTCAGCTCACTGGTCACCATAGCAGCACCCACCTGTGGCACGCGCTCCATTAGGTATATCTCACTGGTCAACCCCAAAGCCAATTCCTGCTTTGGCCGCCTTTCCTTCCAGTTCTCTGCTGCCATTGACTGGCACGAATTGCAAAAATCACTGAAGCTGGAGACCCATATCTCCCTCACTAGCTTTAAGCTGCAGCTGTCAGAGCAGCTCACAGATCACTGCACCTGTAGATAGCCCATCTGTAAACAGACCATCCAACTACCTCATCCCCATACTGTATTTATTTATTTATCTTGCTCCTTTGCACCCCAGTATCTCTACTTGCACATTCAACTTCTGCACATCTACCATTCCAGTGTTTAATTGGTATATTGTAATTACTTCGCCACCCTGGCCTATTTATTGCCTTACCTCCCTTATCTTACCTCATTTGCACTCACTGTATATAGATTTTTATTTTTATTCTGTATTATTGACTGTATGTTTGTTTATTCCATGTGTAACTCTGTGTTGTTGTATGTGTCGAACTGCTGTGCTTTATCTTGGCCAGGTTGCAGATGTAAATGGGAACTTGTTCTCAACTGGCCTACCTGGTTAAATAAAGGTGAAAACAAAAACATATCTGGCAAAAGATATCACACTGCTCATCTGTAAGCTTGACAGGTTGCCTAGGCTATAGAGGTAGGCTAGGGTATAGGAGGTTGGCTAGGTTATAAGAGGGTAGCTTAGATTATAAGAGGTTGGCTAGGTTATAAGAGGTAGGCCAGGTTATAAGATGTTATAAGACGTAAGCTAGGCTATAAGAGGTAGGCTAGGCTATACGAGGCTATAAGAGGCTATATGAGGTAGGCTAGGCTATACGAGGCTATAAGAGGCTATACGAGGTAGCCTAGGCTATACGAGGCTATAAGAGGCTATAAGAGGTAGGCTAGGCTATACGAGGATATAAGAGGCTCTAAGAGCTAGGCTAGGCTATAAGAGGTTGGCTATCTTATAAGAGGTAGGCTAGGATGTAAGAGGCTTGACTATGCTATAAGAGGTTGTTTAGGTTGTGAGAGAGTTGGCTAGGCTATAAGAGGCTGGCTAGGCTATAAGAGGTAGGCTAGGCTATAAGAGGTTGGCTAGGCTATAAGAGGCTGGCTAGGCTATAAGAGGCTGGCTAGGCTATAAGAGGCTGGCTAGGCTATAAGAGGCTGGCTAGGCTATAAGAGGCTGGCTAGGCTATAAGAGGTTGTTTAGGTTGTAAGAGAGTTGGCTAGGCTAAAATAAGTTGGCTAGGCTATAAGAGGCTGGCTAGGCTATAAGAGGCTGGCTAGGCTATAAGAGGCTGGCTAGGCTATAAGAGGTTGTTTAGGTTGTAAGAGAGTTGGCTAGGCTAAAATAAGTTGGCTAGGCTATAAGAGGCTGGCTAGGCTATAAGAGGCTGGCTAGGCTATAATAGGTTGTCTAGGTTATAAAAGAGTTGGCTAGGTTATAAGAGGCTGGCTAGGCTATAAGAGGCTGGCTAGGCTATAAGAGGCTGGCTAGGCTATAAGAGGTTGTCTAGGTTATAGAAGAGTTGGCTAGGTTATAAGAGGCTGGCTAGGCTATAAGAGGCTGGCTAGGCTATAAGAGGCTGGCTAGGCTATAAGAGGTTGTCTAGGTTATAAAAGAGTTGGCTAGGCTATACAAGGGTTGGCTAGGCTGCAAAAGGTTGGCAATGTTATAAGAGGCAGGGTAGGTTATAAGTGGTAGGCTATCTTATAAGAGGTAGGCTAGCATGTAGGAGGCTTGGCTAACCACTAGGCTACCTGCCGCCCTGACGCCCATTTCTGCTCAATAAAGAAGTTATCAGCAAATTCAGTGCTTGTAGGAAAAGTGCAGTTATTATTATTTATTAATTTTTTTAATATTTTTTTTTTGGGGGGGGGGGGGTAAGTCTTATTGAAGATACTCTTTTCCATTATATAGTCTAGTCCATTACATAGTCAGATGGTCCTCTTAACAGAGAAGTATATAGTTAGTTGGTCCTCTTAACAGAGAAGTATAGAGTCAGTTGGTCCTCTTAACAGAGAAGTATAGAGTTAGTTGGTCCTCTTAACAGAGAAGTATAGAGAGTCAGATGGTCCTCTTAACAGAGAAGTATAGAGAGTCAGATGGTCCTCTTAACAGAGAAGTATAGAGTTAGTTGGTCCTCTTAACAGAGAAGTATAGAGTTAGTTGGTCCTCTTAACAGAGAAGTATAGAGTTAGTTGGTCCTCTTAACAGAGAAGTAGAGAGTTAGTTGGTCCTCTTAACAGAGAAGTATAGAGTCAGTTGGTCCTCTTAACAGAGAAGTATAGAGTTAGTTGGTCCTCTTAACAGAGAAGTATAGAGTTAGTTGGTCCTCTTAACAGAGAAGTATAGGGAGTTAGTTGGTCCTCTTAACAGAGAAGTATAGGGAGTTAGTTGGTCCTCTTAACAGAGAAGTATAGAGTTAGTTGGTCCTCTTAACAGAGAAGTATAGGGAGTTAGTTGGTCCTCTTAACAGAGAAGTATAGAGTTAGTTGGTCCTCTTAACAGAGAAGTATAGAGTCAGTTGGTCCTCTTAACAGAGAAGTATAGAGTTAGTTGGTCCTCTTAACAGAGAAGTATAGAGTTAGTTGGTCCTCTTAACAGAGAAGTATAGGGAGTTAGTTGGTCCTCTTAACAGAGAAGTATAGGGAGTTAGTTGGTCCTCTTAACAGAGAAGTATAGAGTTAGTTGGTCCTCTTAACAGAGAAGTATAGAGTCAGTTGGTCCTCTTAACAGAGAAGTATAGAGTTAGTTGGTCCTCTTAACAGAGAAGTATAGAGTTAGTTGGTCCTCTTAACAGAGAAGTATAGGGAGTCAGTTGGTCCTCTTAACAGAGAAGTATAGGGAGTTAGTTGGTCCTCTTAGCAGAGAAGTATAGAGTTTGTTGGTCCTCTTAACAGAGAAGTATAGAGTCAGTTGGTCCTCTTAACAGAGAAGTATAGAGTCAGTTGGTCCTCTTAACAGAGAAGTATAGAGTTAGTTGGTCCTCTTAACAGAGAAGTATAGAGTTAGTTGGTCCTCTTAACAGAGAAGTATAGGGAGTTAGTTGGTCCTCTTAGCAGAGAAGTATAGAGTTTGTTGGTCCTCTTAACAGAGAAGTATAGAGTCAGTTGGTCCTCTTAACAGAGAAGTATAGAGTCAGTTGGTCCTCTTAACAGAGAAGTAGAGAGTTAGTTGGTCCTCTTAACAGAGAAGTATAGAGTTAGTTGGTCCTCTTAACAGAGAAGTATAGGGAGTTAGTTGGTCCTCTTAACAGAGAAGTATAGAGTCAGTTGGTCCTCTTAACAGAGAAGTATAGAGTTAGTTGGTCCTCTTAACAGAGAAGTATAGAGTTAGTTGGTCCTCTTAACAGAGAAGTATAGAGTTAGTTGGTCCTCTTAACAGAGAAGTATAGAGTTAGTTGGTCCTCTTAACAGAGAAGTATAGAGTTAGTTGGTCCTCTTAACAGAGAAGTATAGGGAGTTAGTTGGTCCTCTTAGCAGAGAAGTATAGAGTTTGTTGGTCCTCTTAACAGAGAAGTATAGAGTCAGTTGGACCTCTTAACAGAGAAGTATAGAGTCAGTTGGTCCTCTTAACAGAGAAGTAGAGAGTTAGTTGGTCCTCTTAACAGAGAAGTATAGAGTTAGTTGGTCCTCTTAACAGAGAAGTATAGGGAGTTAGTTGGTCCTCTTAACAGAGAAGTATAGAGTCAGTTGGTCCTCTTAACAGAGAAGTATAGAGTTAGTTGGTCCTCTTAACAGAGAAGTATAGAGTTAGTTGGTCCTCTTAACAGAGAAGTATAGAGTTAGTTGGTCCTCTTAACAGAGAAGTATAGAGTTAGTTGGTCCTCTTAACAGAGAAGTATAGAGAGTTAGTTGGTCCTCTTATTAGAGAAGTATAGAGAGTTAGTTGGTCCTCTTAACAGAGAAGTATAGAGAGTTAGTTGGTCCTCTTAACAGAGAAGTATAGAGTTAGTTGGTCCTCTTAACAGAGAAGTATAGAGAGTTAGTTGGTCCTCTTAACAGAGAAGTATAGAGTTAGTTGGTCCTCTTAACAGAGAAGTATAGAGAGTTAGTTGGTCCTCTTAACAGAGAAGTATAGAGAGTTAGTTGGTCCTCTTAACAGAGAAGTATAGAGTCAGTTGGTCCTCTTAACAGAGAAGTATAGAGTTAGTTGGTCCTCTTAACAGATAAGTAGAGAGTTAGTGGGTCCTCTTAACAGAGAAGTATAGAGTTAGTTGGTCCTCTTAACAGAGAAGTAGAGAGTTAGTGGGTCCTCTTAACAGAGAAGTATAGAGTTTGTTGGTCCTCTTAACAGAGAAGTATAGAGTCAGTTGGTCCTCTTAACAGAGAAGTAGAGAGTTAGTTGGTCCTCTTAACAGAGAAGTATAGAGTCAGTTGGCCCTCTTAACAGAGAAGTATAGAGAGTCAGATGGTCCTCTTAACAGAGAACTATAGAGTCAGATGGTCCTCTTAACAGAGAAGTATAGAGAGTCAGTTGGTCCTCTTAACAGAGAAGTATAGAGTTAGTTGGTCCTCTTAACAGAGAAGTATAGAGTTAGTTGGTCCTCTTAACAGAGAAGTAGAGAGTTAGTTGGTCCTCTTAACAGAGAAGTATAGAGAGTCAGATGGTCCTCTTAACAGAGAAGTATAGGGAGTTAGTTGGTCCTCTTAACAGAGAAGTATAGAGTTAGTTGGTCCTCTTAACAGAGAAGTATAGAGTTAGTTGGATCTCTTAACAGAGAAGTATAGAGTTAGTTGGTCCTCTTTACAGAGAAGTATAGAGTTAGTTGGTCCTCTTAACAGAGAAATATAGAGAGTTAGTTGGTCCTCTTAACAGAGAAGTAGAGAGTTAGTGGGTCCTCTTAACAGAGAAGTATAGAGTCAGTTGGTCCTCTTAACAGAGAAGTATAGAGTTAGTTGGTCCTCTTAACAGAGAAGTATAGAGTTAGTTGGTCCTCTTAACAGAGAAGTATAGAGTTAGTTGGTCCTCTTAACAGAGAAGTATAGAGTTAGTTGGTCCTCTTAACAGAGAAGTATAGAGTTAGTTGGTCCTCTTAACAGAGAAGTATAGGGAGTTAGTTGGTCCTCTTAGCAGAGAAGTATAGAGTTTGTTGGTCCTCTTAACAGAGAAGTATAGAGTCAGTTGGACCTCTTAACAGAGAAGTATAGAGTCAGTTGGTCCTCTTAACAGAGAAGTAGAGAGTTAGTTGGTCCTCTTAACAGAGAAGTATAGAGTTAGTTGGTCCTCTTAACAGAGAAGTATAGGGAGTTAGTTGGTCCTCTTAACAGAGAAGTATAGAGTCAGTTGGTCCTCTTAACAGAGAAGTATAGAGTTAGTTGGTCCTCTTAACAGAGAAGTATAGAGTTAGTTGGTCCTCTTAACAGAGAAGTATAGAGTTAGTTGGTCCTCTTAACAGAGAAGTATAGAGTTAGTTGGTCCTCTTAACAGAGAAGTATAGAGAGTTAGTTGGTCCTCTTATTAGAGAAGTATAGAGAGTTAGTTGGTCCTCTTAACAGAGAAGTATAGAGAGTTAGTTGGTCCTCTTAACAGAGAAGTATAGAGTTAGTTGGTCCTCTTAACAGAGAAGTATAGAGAGTTAGTTGGTCCTCTTAACAGAGAAGTATAGAGTTAGTTGGTCCTCTTAACAGAGAAGTATAGAGAGTTAGTTGGTCCTCTTAACAGAGAAGTATAGAGAGTTAGTTGGTCCTCTTAACAGAGAAGTATAGAGTCAGTTGGTCCTCTTAACAGAGAAGTATAGAGTTAGTTGGTCCTCTTAACAGATAAGTAGAGAGTTAGTGGGTCCTCTTAACAGAGAAGTATAGAGTTAGTTGGTCCTCTTAACAGAGAAGTAGAGAGTTAGTGGGTCCTCTTAACAGAGAAGTATAGAGTTTGTTGGTCCTCTTAACAGAGAAGTATAGAGTCAGTTGGTCCTCTTAACAGAGAAGTAGAGAGTTAGTTGGTCCTCTTAACAGAGAAGTATAGAGTCAGTTGGCCCTCTTAACAGAGAAGTATAGAGAGTCAGATGGTCCTCTTAACAGAGAACTATAGAGTCAGATGGTCCTCTTAACAGAGAAGTATAGAGAGTCAGTTGGTCCTCTTAACAGAGAAGTATAGAGTTAGTTGGTCCTCTTAACAGAGAAGTATAGAGTTAGTTGGTCCTCTTAACAGAGAAGTAGAGAGTTAGTTGGTCCTCTTAACAGAGAAGTATAGAGAGTCAGATGGTCCTCTTAACAGAGAAGTATAGGGAGTTAGTTGGTCCTCTTAACAGAGAAGTATAGAGTTAGTTGGTCCTCTTAACAGAGAAGTTTAGAGTTAGTTGGATCTCTTAACAGAGAAGTATAGAGTTAGTTGGTCCTCTTTACAGAGAAGTATAGAGTTAGTTGGTCCTCTTAACAGAGACGTATAGAGAGTTAGTTGGTCCTCTTAACAGAGAAGTAGAGAGTTAGTGGGTCCTCTTAACAGAGAAGTATAGAGTTAGTTGGTCCTCTTAACAGAGAAGTATAGAGTCAGTTGGTCCTCTTAACAGAGAAGTATAGAGAGTTAGTGGGTCCTCTTAACAGAGAAGTATAGAGTC
>NW_024060766.1:0-21059 GCF_016432855.1 Salvelinus namaycush | reverse complement strand
GAGGGATGGTAGAGGATAAGAGAGAGGGATGGTAGGATAGGAGAGAGGGAATGATAGAGGATAAGAGAGAGGGATGGTAGAGGATAAGAGAGAGGGATGGTAGAGGATAAGAGAGAGGGATGGTAGGATAGGAGAGAGGGAATGATAGAGGATAAGAGAGAGGGATGGTAGAGGATAAGAGAGAGGGATGGTAGAGGATAAGAGAGAGGGATGGTAGAGGATAAGAGAGAGGGATGGTAGAGGATAAGAGAGAGGGATGGTAGAGGATAGGAGAGAGGGATGGTAGAGGATATGAGAGAGGGAATGATAGAGGATAAGAGAGAGGGATGGTAGAGGATAGGAGAGAGGGATGGTAGAGGATAAGAGAGAGGGATGGTAGAGGATAAGAGAGAGGGATGGTAGGATAGGAGAGAGGGATGGTAGAGGATAGGAGAGAGGGATGGTAGAGGATATGAGAGAGGGATGGTAGGATAGGAGAGAGGGATGGTAGGATAGGAGAGAGGGATGGTAGGATAGGAGAGAGGGATGGTAGGATAGGAGAGAGGGATGGTAGGATAGGAGAGAGGGATGGTAGAGGATAAGAGAGAGGGATGGTAGGATAGGAGAGAGGGATGGTAGAGGATAAGAGAGAGGGATGGTAGAGGATAGGAGAGAGGGATGGTAGGATAGGAGAGAGGGATGGTAGGATAGGAGAGAGGGATGGTAGAGGATATGAGAGAGGGATGGTAGGATAGGAGAGAGGGATGGTAGGATAGGAGAGAGGGATGGTAGAGGATATGAGAGAGGGATGGTAGGATAGGAGAGAGGGATGGTAGAGGATAAGAGAGAGGGATGGTAGAGGATAAGAGAGAGGGATGGTAGAGGATAAGAGAGAGGGATGGTAGAGGATAAGAGAGAGGGATGGTAGAGGATAAGAGAGAGGGATGGTAGAGGATAGAAGAGAGGGATGGTAGAGGATAAGAGAGAGGGATGGTAGAGGATAAGAGAGAGGGATGGTAGAGGATAGGAGAGAGGGATGGTAGAGGATACGAGAGAGGGATGGTAGAGGATAAGAGAGAGGGATGGTAGAGGATAGAAGAGAAGGATGGTAGAGGATAAGAGAGAGGGATGGTAGAGGATAGAAGAGAGGGATGGTAGAGGATAGAAGAGAGGGATGGTAGAGGATAGAAGAGAGGGATGGTAGAGGATAAGAGAGAGGGATGGTAGAGGATAAGAGAGAGGGATGGTAGAGGATAGAAGAGAGGGATGGTAGGATAGGAGAGGGATGGTAGAGGATAGGAGAGAGGGATGGTAGAGGATAGGAGAGGGATGGTAGGATAGGAGAGGGATGGTAGAGGATAGGAGAGAGGGATGGTAGAGGATAAGAGAGAGGGATGGTAGAGGATAAGAGAGGGATGGTAGAGGATAGAAGAGAGGGATGGTAGAGGATAGGAGAGAGGGATGGTAGAGGATAGGAGAGAGGGATGGTAGAGGATAGAAGAGAGGGATGGTAGAGGATAAGAGAGAGGGATGGTAGGATAGGAGAGAGGGATGGTAGAGGATAAGAGAGAGGGGTGGTAGAGGATAGGAGAGAGGGATGGTAGGATAGGAGAGAGGGATGGTAGGATAGGAGAGGGATGGTAGAGGATAGGAGAGAGGGATGGTAGAGGATAGAAGAGAGGGATGGTAGAGGATAAGAGAGAGGGATGGTAGAGGATAAGAGAGAGGGATGGTAGGATAGGAGAGAGGGATGGTAGAGGATAAGAGAGAGGGATGGTAGAGGATAAGAGAGAGGGATGGTAGAGGATAGGAGAGAGGGATGGTAGGATAGGAGAGAGGGATGGTAGAGGATAGGAGAGAGGGATGGTAGAGGATAGGAGAGAGGGATGGTAGAGGATAAGAGAGAGGGATGGTAGAGGATAAGAGAGAGGGATGGTAGAGGATAAGAGAGAGGGATGGTAGGATAGAAGAGAGGGATGGTAGAGGATAAGAGAGAGGGATGGTAGGATAGGAGAGAGGGATGGTAGAGGATAAGAGAGAGGGGTGGTAGAGGATAGGAGAGAGGGATGGTAGGATAGGAGAGAGGGATGGTAGAGGATAAGAGAGAGGGATGGTAGAGGATAAGAGAGAGGGATGGTAGAGGATAGGAGAGAGGGATGGTAGAGGATAGAAGAGAGGGATGGTAGAGGATAAGAGAGAGGGATGGTAGAGGATATGAGAGAGGGATGGTAGAGGATAGGAGAGAATGATGGTAGAGGATAGAAGAGAGGGATGGTAGAGGATATGAGAGAGGGATGGTAGAGGATAAGAGAGAGGGATGGTAGAGGATAGGAGAGAGGGATGGTAGAGGATAAGAGAGAGGGATGGTAGAGGATAGGAGAGAGGGATGGTAGGAATGGAGAGAGGGATGGTAGGATAGGAGAGAGGGATGGTAGAGGATAGGAGAGAGGGATGGTAGAGGATAAGAGAGAGGGATGGTAGAGGATAGGAGAGAGGGATGGTAGAGGATAGGAGAGAGGGATGGTAGGATAGGAGAGAGGGATGGTAGAGGATAGGAGAGAGGGATGGTAGAGGATAGGAGAGAGGGATGGTAGAGGATAGGAGAGAGGGATGGTAGAGGATAGAAGAGAGGGATGGTAGAGGATAAGAGAGAGGGATGGTAGAGGATATGAGAGAGGGATGGTAGAGGATAGGAGAGAATGATGGTAGAGGATAGAAGAGAGGGATGGTAGAGGATATGAGAGAGGGATGGTAGAGGATAAGAGAGAGGGATGGTAGAGGATAGGAGAGAGGGATGGTAGAGGATAAGAGAGAGGGATGGTAGAGGATAGGAGAGAGGGATGGTAGGATAGGAGAGAGGGATGGTAGGATAGGAGAGAGGGATGGTAGAGGATAGGAGAGAGGGATGGTAGAGGATAAGAGAGAGGGATGGTAGAGGATAGGAGAGAGGGATGGTAGAGGATATGAGAGAGGGATGGTAGAGGATAAGAGAGAGGGATGGTAGGATAGGAGAGAGGGATGGTAGAGGATATGAGAGAGGGATGGTAGATTAGGAGAAAGGGATGGTAGAGTCATGTCTTTGGCTATGCCGGATTAAGTGATATGACATGCTATTCTATAAAATCCTTTCTCTGTAATTAATATTACCTGATTGAGCTAATCATGTAAATGTAATTATCTAGAAAGTCGGGGCACCGACTTTCTAGAGGTTGGCTTCGTACTGTAGTTATTATCTGAATCCTTCTGACATCGGACCGTCGACCTAATGTACCCGGAACAGGAGGTTACATTTTCATCAAGGGCTTATATAGTGGAGGGAGAGAAGGGTGTGTTTCATAGTTTATAACCCATGTCTCTTCACAGGGGCGGGCCACTGATTGAGCAGAGCTCTAATCTCATGAAAACACAATTCTCTCATTTGGAAGCTAAAATTACATTTAATCTTTTCACAAATAGTTTCATTTATATTGCAATTAAATTGCACAACAATTCCATGTGAATCTGATAACTAGAATGTGTAGACTTTCCCAGATACAGTTTATTTCGTCCTGTCATCAGTCATAATGTCTCAGATGACAACCGAACTGACATCATATTCAATAAGTACCAACGCATATTTTCAACTGGTTCTGTTACCGAAATATGGTTCCTTTCCCTCCACTTGTTTGATGTTCCCAGACTCTCTGTTTCACAAAGGCTATTCAATAGTCCCTCAGTAGAGTCAGAGAGAGAGGGAAGGGAGAAAGGTATTTATGGGGGGGGTCATAAACCTTCCCCACAGGCCAACGTCATGACAGTAGGATAGAAGAGAGGGAATGGGGTCTCCCTGGTGGCGCAGCGGTTTAAGGCACTGCATCGTACTTGAGTCAACACATACCTGGGTTTGATCCCAGGCGGTGAAGCAGCCGGGTCACGATCGGGAGACCCAAGAGGCGCCGTTGGCCCAGCGTCGCCCGGGGTAACGAGGGTTTGGCTGATGACCTTGTCCCATCGCGCTCTAACACCTCCTGTGGCGGCCGGGCGCGTGACCGCTGACACTTTAGCCAGCTGGACGGTGTTTCCTCCGACACATTGCTGCGGCTGTTTTCCGGGTTCAGCGAGCAGTGTGTTAATTAAGAAGCAGTACGGCTTGGCGGGGTCGTGTTTCTGAGGACGCGTTGGCTCACGACCTTTGCCGAGTCCGTAGGGGAGTTTCAGCAATGGGACAAGACTGACAAGACTGTATATGACGAAATTGGGGAGAAAAAGGGGTAAAACGTTTTTAAAAAATGAACCAATAAAATTGAAGAAATAGAGGGAATGGAGATGATTGGAGAGAGAAAGGGTGTCAGCTAGGCTATTGGTTAGGAGCGTTTGGGCCAGTAAGCAAAAGGTTACCTGGTTCGAATCCCCCGAGCCGAGAAGGTGAAAACTCTGTCTATGTGCCCCTGAACAAGGTACTTAACCTTAAATACTCCTGTAAGTCTCTCTAGATAAGAATGTCTGATAAATAGAAGACAGAGAGAAGAAGAGTTAGTGGCCGAATCTTGACACTCCTCTGCCTCTCATCCTCTAGTCTCTCTGCAGAAGGAGAAGACAGAAGGATTGGATAGAAAGAGGAATGATGGCGTAGGTAGAAAGTAGTGTCCCTCTGATTCTCTGTTCTCTGGAGACGTCACCTTAATTACTAACCTCCCCCATCCTCTCCTAGAAATTGTATTGTAGAAAATAGAAGGGAGGAGAGGAGAGTAGAGGGGAGGAGAGGGGAGGATGGAGAGAAGAGGATTGTGAGGAGAGGATGGGGAGGATAGGATGGGGAGGAGAGGAGGAGAAGATGGGGAGGAGAGGAGAGGATGGAGAGAAGAGGATTGTGAGGAGAGGATGGGGAGGATAGGATGGGGAGGAGAGGAGGAGAAGATGGGGAGGAGAGGAGAGGATGGGAGAAGGAGAGGTTATGAATGAAAATAAAGTGTAGAGAATAGAGGGAGAGGATGAGTAAGTGTATAGAAGTAGGGATTATGGCCAAGTTAGTTAAGCAAGGGATGCAGTAATACACCAGAAGAAACATGTTATTGTCAAGGAATTGGAAAGGGTGTAGAATGTTATAAAGGAGTGTTTAAGTGTTAATGGAAGTCTTTGTTCGATCAAGCAAGCAAACACGTCCACACACACACACACACACACACACACACACACACACACACACACACACACACACACACACACACACACACACACACACACACACACACACACACACACACACACACACACACACACACACACACACACACACGTACACACACGCCAAAGCTAATTTAATGGAAACCTTGAAATGTGGAAGTGAAGGAATTACTTCTTTATGACCTTGCATTGCTTCTATATTTGTATTTTTCCATCCCCCTCTTTTGTCATAGTGACCGTGATGAATAGGCATGTTAAATGTATTTTTTTATTCCTTTCCCTTTGTCCTAAAAGCTTTCTCTCGCTCTCCCTCCTGTTCTCTCTCTGTCTATATCAACCTCTGGTAGGATGGGGGGGGGGGGGGGGGAGAGAGAGAGAGAGGGTTTTCTAATTGCCAGATTTTCAAGTGTGGCCTACAGGATCATGTGTACATTTGCAGAGTCCATGAGCGTGTGTACGGTGTCCCGGTGACCGTATAAATCCAGATGGAAGTCCTTGAGCAGACAAGCTGCACGTTCCATGTATAAAAGGTCAAAGTGGAGTCACCCATCCAGCAGTTCACAGAAAACCCAAGTTGGCTTAAGTTACTTCCTGTTCAGAAAAATTACAACCCAATAATAACAAACAATTCTTAACATTAGAACAGCACATTTCCTGGGCTTCAACCAAGAAAACACGAGAAGAGACACATTGGAAATGTTGCCATTAGAAATGTCAGAGGAAACTGAAATAACTTTAGACGAAACATGTTTTCACCGCAGGGCATTCCCACAACATGTGAAGTAAAGAGCTGTTACATTAGTCAGATATATATTTTATCCATCTTTGATATATGTACAGAGGTGATATAGGCTCTGCACAATATCTTGTACCTAACACATTTTGAAGTGGTCAGATCCTTACTCCAAATAGAGTCCCATTGCGATGGTGTGAAGAAGTGTTCAGGTCCCTGCTGTCTGAATGGAGGAAGAAGTGTTCAGGTCCCTGCTGTCTGAATGGAGGAAGAAGTGTTCAGGTCCCTGCTGTCTGAATGGAGGAAGAAGTGTTCAGGTCCCTGCTGTCTGAATGGAGGAAGAAGTGTTTGGGACGGAGAAAAAAAACACAGTCTATAAAAGCCTGGTCCAGTTCCTCTCGTTGGAGGCAGCTTTCCTGAGGTTCTGACCTAACTCTGTAGCAGAGGCAGGTTCAGCATCCTTATTGTTTTACCAACCAGGTATAGGACTGTTTTAAGCTGTAGATTCAGTGCATTCAGAAAGTATTCAGACCCCTTGACTTTTTTCTACATTAAAATGAGGAACTCCGTCAGGGTTCCTGATCAAGTAAAAATGATCCTCATCAATCTACAGACAATACCCCATAATGACATCACAATACCCCATAATGACATCACAATACCCCATAATGACATCACAACACCCCATAATGACAAATTGAGCTCAGGTGCATCCTGTTTCCATTGATCATCCTTGAGATGTTTCGTCAACTTGATTGGGGTCCACCTGTACTAAATTAAATTGATTGGACATGATTTGGAAAGGCACACACCTGTCTATATAAGGTCCCAAAGTTGACAGTGCATGTCAGGGCAAAAACCAAGCCATGAGGTTGAAGGAATTGTCAGTAGAACTCAGAGACAAGATTGTCAGTAGTGCTCTGAGACAGGATTGTCAGTAGAACTCTGAGACAGGATTGTCAGTAGTGCTCTGAGACAGGATTGTCAGTAGAACTCTGAGACAGGATTGTCAGTAGAGCTCTGAGACAGGATTGTCAGTAGAGCTCTGAGACAGGATTGTCAGTAGAACTCTGAGACAGGATTGTCAGTAGAGCTCAGAGACAGGATTGTCAGTAGAGCTCAGAGACAGGATTGTCAGTAGAACTCTGAGACAGGATTGTCAGTAGAGCTCTGAGACAGGATTGTCAGTAGAGCTCAGAGACAGGATTGTCAGTAGAACTCTGAGACAGGATTGTCAGTAGAGCTCAGAGACAGGATTGTCAGTAGAGCTCAGAGACAGGATTGTCTGTAGAGCTCTGAGACAGGATTGTCAGTAGAGCTCTGAGACAGGATTGTGTCGAGGCACAGATAGAAAAAAACTAAACAATTCTGCAGCATTGAAGGTCCCCAAGAACACAGTGGCCTCCACCTTTCTTAAAAGCAAGAAGTTTGTAACCACTAAGACTCATCCTGGAGCGGGCCGCCTGGCGAAACTAAGCAATCAGGGAAGAAGGGCTTTGGTCAGGGAAGTGACCAAGAACCCGATGGTCACTCTGACGGAGCTCTAGAGTTCCTCTGTGGAGATGGGACAACCTTCCAGAAGGACAACCATCTCTGTAGCACTCCACCAACAAGGCCTTTATGGTAGAGTGGCCAGACGGAAACCACTCCTCAGTAAAAGGCACATGACAGCCTGTTTGGAGTTTGCCAAAAGGCGCCTAAGGAACTCTCAGACAATGAGAAACAAGATTATCTGGTCTGATGAAACCAAGATTGAACTCTTTGGCCTGAATGCCAAGCGTCACATCTGGAGGAAACCTGGCACCATACCTACGGTGAAGCATGGTGGTGGCAGCATCATGCTGTGGGGATTTATTTAGTGGCAGGGACTGGGAGACTAGTCATGATCGAGGGAAAGATAAACATAGCATAGTACAGAGACATCTTTGATGAAAACCTGCTCCAGAGCGCTCAGGAAGGAAAGGACAACGACCCTAAGCACACAGCCAAGACAACACAGGAGTGGCTTCGGGACAAGTCCCTGAATGTCCTTCAGTGGCCCAGCCAGAGCCCGGACTTGAACCCAATTGAACATCTCTGAAGAGATCTGAAAATAGCAGTGTAGTGATGCTCACCATCCAACCTGACAGAGCTTGAGAGGATCTGCAGAGAAGAATGGGAGAAACTCCCCAAATACAGATGTGACAAGCTTGTAGCGTCATACCCAAGAAGACTCGAGGATGTAATCGCTGCCAAAGGTGCTTCAACAAAGTACTGAGTAAAGGGTCTGAATAGTTAAGTAAATGTGATATTTCAGTTTTTGATTTTTAATACATTTTCTAACATTTATAAAAACATGTTTTTACTTTGTCATTATGGGTTATTGTGTGTAGATTGATGAGAAATTATTTTTTTAAACTTGATTTTAGAACAAGGTTGTAACTTAACAAAAATGTGAAAAAGTCAAGGGGTCTGAATACTTTCTGAAGGCACACTGTATGTTAAAAATGAAGAGCCGCTCAATCCATAATCTGTCTTCACTTGTAAAAAGGACATAATTTCATCTTTAAAGTCGATGTCGGCGCCTCAAAAAATGGAGGCTGTTTAATGCCAACGATTTGAAATTAAATACAAAAAAAACTTTTAAAAATACAAAAATCCTCTTTCTTATATCTCTTAAATAAGATACACTTCAGAACAAACTTCCTTTATATTTTGGGGGACAATCTGTTGTTCCATATAGTGAATATGTTATTCAATGTGTTTGTAAAGCCTAATAGCAGTAAGACCAAACATTTTTTTTGTAAAATATTTTTTTCATATCTTTTTTTTGATACTTCAAGTGGACGTCAAAATCAAAGTCTAACAGCTAAATGATCCTTGCTATGACCTTCTTAAAACAATTCCATACAGCTCAGTAGAACCCCCCCTCCCCGCTTTAGACAGGGATTACACTCTGATGGGTTAATAATCTGACCAATAGATGAAATACCATGGATAGTTTAATTTTGTATTTTTAAAGTAGTCTTTACTTAACTAGGCAAGTCAGTTGAAGAACAAATTGTTATTTACAATGACGGCCTACCAAAAGGCTAAAGGCCTCATGCGGGGACGGGGATTACAAATAAAAATCTAATTAAAATATAGGACAAAACACACATCACGACAAGATAGACAACACAACACTACATAAAGAGAGACCTGAGACAACAACACAGAATGGCAGCAACACATGACAGCACAGCATGGCAGCAACACATGACAACACAGCATGGCAGCAACACATGACAACACAGCATGGTAGCAACACATGACAACACAACATGGTAGCAACACATGACAGCACAGCATGGCAGCAACACATGACAACACAGCATGGCAGCAACACATGACAACACAGCATGGTAGCAACACATGACAACACAGCATGGCAGCAACACAACATGGCAGCAACACATGACAACACAGCATGGCAGCAACACATGACAACACAGCATGGCAGCAACACATGACAACACAGCATGGTAGCAACACATGACAACACAGCATGGCAGCAACACAACATGGCAGCAACACATGACAACACAGCATGGCAGCAACACATGACAACACAGCATGGCAGCAACACATGACAACACAGCATGGCAGCAACACATGACAACACAGCATGGTAGCAACACATGACAACACAGCATGGCAGCAACACATGACAACACAGCATGGCAGCAACACATGACAACACAGCATGGCAGCAACACATGACAACACAGCATGGCAGCAACACATGACAACACAACATGGCAGCAACACATGACAACACAGCATGGCAGCAACACATGACAACACAGCATGGCAGCAACACATGACAACACAGCATGGCAGCAACACATGACAACACAGCATGGCAGCAACACAACATGGCAGCAACACATGACAACAACATGGCAGCAACACAACATGGCAGCAACACATGACAACAACATGGCAGCAACACATGACAATAACATGGCAGCAACACAACATGGCAGCAACACATGACAACACAGCATGGCAGCAACACAACATGGCAGCAACACATGACAACACAGCATGGCAGCAACACATGACAACACAGCATGGCAGCAACACATGACAACACAGCATGGCAGCAACACATGACAACACAGCATGGCAGCAACACAACATGGCAGCAACACATGACAACACAGCATGGCAGCAACACATGACAACACAGCATGGCAGCAACACATGACAACACAGCATGGTAGCAACACATGACAACACAGCATGGCAGCAACACATGACAACACAGCATGGCAGCAACACATGACAACACAGCATGGCAGCAACACATGACAACACAGCATGGCAGCAACACAACATGGCAGCAACACATGACAACACAGCATGGCAGCAACACAACATGGCAGCAACACATGACAACACAGCATGGCAGCAACACATGACAACACAGCATGGCAGCAACACATGACAACACAGCATGGCAGCAACACATGACAACACAGCATGGCAGCAACACATGACAACACAGCATGGCAGCAACACAACATGGCAGCAACACATGACAACACAGCATGGCAGCAACACATGACAACACAGCATGGCAGCAACACATGACAACACAGCATGGTAGCAACACATGACAACACAGCATGGCAGCAACACATGACAACAACATGGCAGCAACACATGACAACACAGCATGGCAGCAACACATGACAACACAGCATGGCAGCAACACATGACAACAACATGGCAGCAACACATGACAACACAGCATGGCAGCAACACATGACAACACAGCATGGCAGCAACACATGACAACACAGCATGGTAGCAACACATGACAACACAACATGGTAGCAACACATGACAACACAGCATGGCAGCAACACATGACAACACAACATGGTAGCAACACATGACAACACAACATGGCAGCAACACATGACAACACAGCATGGTAGCAACACATGACAACACAGCATGGCAGCAACACATGACAACACAACATGGCAGCAACACATGACAACACAGCATGGCAACAACACATGACAACACAGCATGGTAACAACACATGACAACACAACATGGCAGCAACACATGACAACAACATGGCAGCAACACATGACAACACAGCATGGCAGCAACACATGACAACACAGCATGGCAGCAACACATGACAACAACATGGCAGCAACACATGACAACACAGCATGGTAGCAACACATGACAACACAGCATGGTAGCAACACATGACAACACAACATGCTAGCAACACAACATGGCAGCAGCCCAACATGGCAGCAGCACAAAACATGATACAAACATTATAGGGCACAGACAACAGCACAAAGGGCAAGAAGGTAGAGACAACAATATATCACGTGAAGCAGCCACAACTGTCAGTAAGAGTGTCCATGATTTGAGTGGTTGAATGAAGAGATGGCGATGCCAGAGTCTATTATCCAACGTGTTTCTACCAGCAGTAAACACAGGGTTAAACCAGATGGAACAGACACACCGTTTACACCCAACCTTCTGGGCTGCATCTTAACTATGATACAGGAGAACCTGATAACTCCACTGTCAAGGGTAGTAGGGGGGGTTGGGCAGTAGGGGGGGTTTGGGCAGTAGGGGGGGTTTGGGTCATTAGGGGGATTTGGGTCATTAGGGGGGTTTGAGGCAGTAGGGGTGTTTGGGGCAGTAGGGGGGGTTTGGGTCATTAGGGGGGGTTTGGGGAAGTAGGGGGGTTTGGGGCAGTAGGGGGGTTTGGGCAGTAGGGGGGGTTTGGGGCAGTAGGGGGGGTTTGGGCAGTAGGGGGGGGTCGGGCAGTAGGGGGGGGTTGGGCAGTAGGGGGGTTTGGGGCAGTAGGGGGGTTTGGGGCAGTAGGGGGGTTTTGGGCAGTAGGGGGGGTTTGGGCAGTAGGGGGGGGTTGGGCAGTAGGGGGGGTTTGGGCAGTAGGGGGGGGGGTGGGCAGTAGGGGGTTTGGGCAGTAGGGGGGTTTGGGGCAGTAGGGGGGTTTTGGCAGTAGGGGGTTTGGGGCAGTAGGGTGGGGGGTTGGGCAGTAGAGGGGGGGGTTTGGGCAGTAGGGGGGTTTGGGCAGTAGAGGGGGTTTGGGCAGTAGGGGGGGTTTGGGCAGTAGGGGGCGGTTTGTACCTCCTTAAACCGTGACTGTGGGAGTTGGAGAGGGATGGAACAGATGACTGAGGCTAGCCTTGCTAATACATTCATCTTCAAAAGTTCAGCTCTGCCTCATAAAGATAGGAGGAGAGTTGTCCATCTCTATCATCCCTAATGACCTGGACAACCCATTAGGGCTGACTATCTTGGTTATAGGGGGGGTACTATTTTCCTTCCCTAGATACTTCATGCCACTAGTCTTCCAAACAAATGGGGATCCCACTAAGTCAGCCTGAAATGTATGTACTTACTCCAATTGATCTTGTATCCTGAGAGGAAGCTAAAGGAGTCAATCATGTTTGATTGAGTCTGCCGGTTTCTAGGGTTACTATACGCTGTATGATGTCATCAGCGTATAGATCCAATTTGAAAAAAACGGTTCATAAACGCAGACACCTGGGATCGCCTCTTAAGCAGGTATCGCACATTCCAGGGGTTCTGAGGCTAAAACAAATAGGAGACTAGTGGAACAACCCTGTCTCACCTCATAGAGACTAGTGGAACAACCCTGTCTCACCTCATGGAGACTAGTAGGACAACCCTGTCTCACCTCATGGAGACTAGCAGGACAACCCTGTCTCACCTCATGGAGACTAGCAGGACAACCCTGTCTCACCTCATGGAGACTAGCAGGACAACCCTGTCTCACCTCATGGAGACTAGCAGGACAACCCTGTCTCACCTCATGGAGACTAGCAGGACAACCCTGTCTCACCTCATAGAGACTAGCAGGACAACCCTGTCTCACCTCATGAAGACTAGCAGGACAACCCTGTCTCACCTCATGGAGACTAGCAGGACAACCCTGTCTCACCTCATGAAGACTAGCAGGACAACCCTGTCTCACCTCATAGAGACTACCAGGACAACCCTGTCTCACCTCATGAAGACTAGCAGGACAACCCTGTCTCACCTCATTGAGACTAGCAGGACAACCTTGTCTCACCTCATAGAGACTAGCAGGACAACCTTGTCTCACCTCATAGAGACTAGCAGGACAACCCTGTCTCACCTCATGGAGACTAGCAGGACAACCCTGTCTCACCTCATAGAGACTAGCAGGACAACCCTGTCTCACCTCATGAAGACTAGCAGGACAACCCTGTCTCACCTCATGGAGACTAGCAGGACAACCCTGTCTCACCTCATGGAGACTAGTGGAACAACCCTGTCTCACCTCATGAAGACTAGCAGGACAACCCTGTCTCACCTCATAGAGATTAGCAGGACAACCCTGTCTCACCTCATAGAGACTAGCAGGACAACCCTGTCTCACCTCATAGAGACTAGCAGGACAAGCCTGTCTAACCTCATGAAGACTAGCAGGACAACCCTGTCTCACCTCATAGAGACTAGCAGGACAACCCTGTCTCACCTCATAGACTAGCAGGACAACCCTGTCTCACCTCATGAAGACTAGCAGGACAACCCTGTCTAACCTCATAGAGACTAGCAGGACAACCCTGTCTCACCTCATGAAGACTAGTAGGACAACCCTGTCTCACCTCATGAAGACTAGAAGGACAACCCTGTCTCACCTCATAGAGACTAGCAGGACAACCCTGTCTCACCTCATGAAGACTAGCAGGACAATCCTATCTCACCTCATAGAGACTAGCAGGACAACCCTGTCTCACCTCATGAAGACTAGCAGGACAACCCTGTCTCACCTCATGAAGACTAGCAGGACAACCCTGTCTCACCTCATGGAGACTAGCAGGACAACCCTGTCTCACCTCATCTAGACTAGCAGGACAACCCTGTCTCACCTCATGAAGACTAGCAGGACAACCCTGTCTCACCTCATGAAGACTAGCAGGACAACCCTGTCTCACCTCATGGAGACTAGCAGGACAAGCCTGTCTCACCTCATCTAGACTAGCAGGACAACCCTGTCTCACCTCATGAAGACTAGCAGGACAACCCTGTCTCACCTCATGAAGACTAGCAGGACAACCCTGTCTCACCTCATGGAGACTAGCAGGACAAGCCTGTCTCACCTCATGGAGACTAGCAGGACAGCCCTGTCTCACCTCATAGAGACTAGCAGGACAACCCTGTCTCACCTCATGAAGACTAGCAGGACAACCCTGTCTCACCTCATGGAGACTTGCAGGACAAGCCTGTCTCACCTCATGGAGACTAGCAGGACAGCCCTGTCTCACCTCATAGAGACTAGCAGGACAACCCTGTCTCACCTGGTAGAGACTAGCAGGACAACCCTGTCTCACCTCATAGAGACTAGCAGGACAACCCTGTCTCACCTCATAGAGACTACCAGTCAACCCTGTCTAACTTCATGAAGACTAGCAGGACAACCCTGTCTCACCTCATCTAGACTAGCAGGACAACCCTGTCTCACCTCATAGAGACTAGCAGGACAACCCTGTCTCACCTCATAGAGACTAGCAGGACAACCCTGTCTCACCTCATAGAGACTAGCAGGACAACCCTGTCTCACCTCATGAAGACTAGCAGGACAACCCTGTCTCACCTCATAGAGACTAGCAGGACAACCCTGTCTCACCTCATAGAGACTAGCAGGACAACCCTGTCTCACCTCATAGAGACTAGCAGGACAACCCTGTCTCACCTCATAGAGACTAGCAGGACAACCCTGTCTCACCTCATGGAGACTAGCAGGACAACCCTGTCTCACCTCATGGAGACTAGCAGGACTGCCCTGTCTCACCTCATGAAGACTAGCAGGACAACCCTGTCTCACCTCATGAAGACTAGCAGGACAACCCTGTCTCACCTCATGAAGACTAGCAGGACAACCCTGTCTCACCTCATGAAGACTAGCAGGACAACCCTGTCTCACCTCAGTGAGACTAGCAGGACAACCCTGTCTCACCTCATAGAGACTAGCAGGACAACCTTGTCTCACCTCATAGAGACTAGCAGGACAACCCTGTCTCACCTCATGAAGACTAGCAGGACTGCCCTGTCTCACCTCATGAAGACTAGCAGGACTGCCCTGTCTCACCTCATGAAGACTAGCAGGACAACCCTGTCTCACCTCATGGAGACTAGCAGGACTGCCCTGTCTCACCTCATGAAGACTAGCAGGACAACCCTGTCTCACCTCATGAAGACTAGCAGGACAACCCTGTCTCACCTCATGAAGACTAGCAGGACAACCCTGTCTCACCTCATGAAGACTAGCAGGACAACCCTGTCTCACCTCAGTGAGACTAGCAGGACAACCCTGTCTCACCTCATAGAGACTAGCAGGACAACCTTGTCTCACCTCATAGAGACTAGCAGGACAACCTTGTCTCACCTCAGTGAGACTAGCAGGACAACCCTGTCTCACCTCATAGAGACTAGCAGGACAACCTTGTCTCACCTCATAGAGACTAGCAGGACAACTCTGTCTCACCTCATAGAGACTAGCAGGACAACCCTGTCTCACCTCATGGAGACTAGCAGGACAATCTTGTCTCACCTCATAGAGACTAGCGGGACAACCTTGTCTCACCTCATAGAGACTAGCAGGACAATCTTGTCTCACCTCATCTAGACTAGCGGGACAACCTTGTCTCACCTCATAGAGACTAGCGGGACAACCCTGTCTCACCTCATCTAGACTAGCAGGACAATCTTGTCTCACCTCATAGAGACTAGCAGGACAACCCTGTCTCACCTCATGGAGACTAGCAGGACAACCCTGTCTCACCTCATGGAGACTAGCAGGACAACCCTGTCTCACCTCATAGAGACTAGCAGGACAACCTTGTCTCACCTCATGAAGACTAGCAGGACAATCTTGTCTCACCTCATAGAGACTAGCAGGACAATCTTGTCTCACCTCATGGAGACTAGCAGGGCAACCCTGTCTCACCTCATGAAGACTAGCAGGACAACCCTGTCTCACCTCATGAAGACTAGCAGGACAACCCTGTCTCACCTCATGAAGACTAGCAGGACAACCCTGTCTCACCTCATGAAGACAAGCAGGACAACCCTGTCTCACCTCATAGAGACTAGCAGGACAACCCTGTCTCACCTCATGAAGACTAGCAGGACAACCCTGTCTCACCTCATGAAGACTAGCAGGACAACCCTGTCTCACCTCATAGAGACTAGCAGGACAACCCTGTCTCACCTCATGAAGACTAGCAGGACAACCCTGTCTCACCTCATGAAGACTAGCAGGACAACCCTGTCTCACCTCATGGAGACTAGCAGGACAACCCTGTCTCACCTCATAGAGACTAGCAGGACAACCCTGTCTCACCTCATGAAGACTAGCAGGACAACCCTGTCTCACCTCATAGAGACTAGTGGAACATCCCTGTCTCACCTCATGAAGACTAGCAGGACAACCCTGTCTCACCTCATAGAGACTAGCAGGACAACCCTGTCTCACCTCATGAAGACTAGCAGGACAACCCTGTCTCACCTCATAGAGACTAGTAGGACAACCCTGTCTCACCTCATGGAGACCAGCTATTGGGACGATTCAGGGACACTGTATAAGACCCTGACCCAGCTAATGGGACGAGACAGGGACACTGTAAGACCTTGACCTTAGCTAATGGGACGAGACAGGGACACTGTGTAAGACCCTGACCCAGCTAATGGGACGAGACAGGGACACTGTGTAAGACCCTGACCCAGCTAATGGGACGAGACAGGGACACTGTGTAAGACCCTGACCCAGCTAATGGGACGAGACAGGGGCACTGTTTAAGACCCTGACCCAGCTAATGGGACGGGACAGGGACACTGTGTAACAGCCTGACCCAGCTAATGGGACGAGACAGGGACACTGTGTAAGACCCTGACCCAGCTAATGGGACGAGACAAGGACACTTTGTAAGACCCTGACCCAGCTAATGGGACGAGACAGGGACACTGTAAGACCCTGACCCAGCTAATGGGACGAGACAGGGACACTGTGTAACAGCCTGACCCAGCTAATGGGACGAGACAAGGACACTGTAAGACCCTGACCCAGCTAATGGGACGAGACAGGGACACTGTGTAAGACCCTGACCCAGCTAATGGGACGAGACAGGGACACTGTGTAACAGCCTGACCCAGCTAATGGGACGAGACAGGGACACTGTAAGACCCTGACCCAGCTAATGGGACGAGACAGGGACACTGTGTAAGACCCTGACCCAGCTAATGGGACGAGACAGGGACACTGTGTAACAGCCTGACCCAGCTAATGGGGCGAGACAGGGACACTGTGTAAGACCCTGACCCAGCTAATGGGACGAGACAGGGACACTGTGTAACAGCCTGACCCAGCTAATGGGACGAGACAGGGACACTGTATAACAGCCTGACCCAGCTAATGGGACGAGACAGGGACACTGTATAACAGCCTGACCCAGCTAATGGGACGAGACAGGGACACTGTAAGACCCTGACCCAGCTAATGGGACGAGACAGGGACACTGTATAAGACCCTGACCCAGCTAATGGGACGAGACAGGGACACTGTGTAACAGCCTGACCCAGCTAATGGGACGAGACAGGGACACTGTAAGACCCTGACCCAGCTAATGGGACGAGACAGGGACACTGTGTAACAGCCTGACCCAGCTAATGGGACGAGACAAGGACACTGTAAGACCCTGACCCAGCTAATGGGACGAGACAGGGACACAGTGTAACAGCCTGACCCAGCTAATGGGACGAGACAGGGACACTGTAAGACCCTGACCCAGCTAATGGGACGAGACAGGGACACTGTGTAAGACCCTGACCCAGCTAATGGGACGAGACAGGGACACTGTGTAACAGCCTGACCCAGCTAATGGGACGAGACAGGGACACTGTAAGACCCTGACCCTGCTAATGGGACGAGACAGGGACACTGTGTAAGACCCTGACCCAGCTAATGGGACGAGACAGGGACACTGTGTAACAGCCTGACCCAGCTAATGGGGCGAGACAGGGACACTGTGTAAGACCCTGACCCAGCTAATGGGACGAGACAGGGACACTGTGTAAGACCCTGACCCAGCTAATGGGACGAGACAGGGACACTGTGTAAGACCCTGACCCAGCTAATGGGACGAGACAGGGACACTGTGTAACAGCCTGACCCAGCTAATGGGACGAGACAGGGACACTGTGTAACAGCCTGACCCAGCTAATGGGACGAGACAGGGACACTGTGTGATAGCCTGACCCTGCTAATGGGACGAGACAGGGACACTGTGTAAGACCCTGACCCTGCTAATGGGACGAGACAGGGACACTGTGTAAGACCCTGACCCTGCTAATGGGACGAGACAGGGACACTGTGTAACAGCCTGACCCTGCTAATGGGACGAGACAGGGACACTGTGTAACAGCCTGACCCAGCTAATGGGACGAGACAGGGACACTGTGTAAGACCCTGACCCTGCTAATGGGACGAGACAGGGACACTGTGTAACAGCCTGACCCTGCTAATGGGACGAGACAGGGACACTGTGTAACAGCCTGACCCTGCTAATGGCACGAGACAGGGACACTGTGTAAGACCCTGACCCTGCTAATGGGACGAGACAGGGACACTGTGTAACAGCCTGACCCTGCTAATGGGACGAGACAGGGACACTGTATAACAGCCTGACCCAGCTAATGGGACGAGACAGGGACACTGTGTAACAGCCTGACCCAGCTAATGGGACGAGACAGGGACACTGTGTAACAGCCTGACCCTGCTAATGGGACGAGACAGGGACACTGTGTAACAGCCTGACCCAGCTAATGGGACCAAAGCCAAACCTGGTGAGTGTATGAAACAGTTATGTTCTCTCTGCCCTGTCAGAGTCCTTCAGTCCAAGGACACAGTTATAACTGGATGTTTAAGAGTGTGACATGAAACAGCCTACACATGTTATTGGTGGAGAGACGACCTGGGATGAACCCAACCTGGTTCATATGAATTATTGATGGGATAACCGTCTCTAAGTGTAGGGTCTTGGTTAACTTCTTATGGCTGCAAGCCCGAGGTCGGTACACCTATGACAACATCCAGCTCAAAGTGCAGGGCGCGAAATTCAAAAAAATATTTTTTTTAAATATTTAACTTTCACACATTAACAAGTCCAATACAGCATATGAAAGGTACACATCTTGTGAATCAAGCCAACATGTCCGATTTTTAAAATGTTTTACAGGGAAGACAAAATATGTAAATCTATTAGCTAACCACGTTAGCAAAAGACACCACTTTTCTAACTCCATCAGTTTCTTACTCCATCAGGTGCTATCACCAATTCGACCAAATAAAGATAGAAATAGCCACTAACCAAGAAAAAACTTCATCAGATGATAGTCTGATAACATATTTATTGTATAGCATAGGTTTTGTTAGAAAAATGTGCATATTTCAGGTATAAATCATAGTTTGCCATTGCAGCCACCATCACAAATCTCACCAAAGCGACTAGAATTACTACAGAGAGCAACTTGTATTACCAATTTACTCATCATAAAACATTTCTTAAAAATAGACAGCGCATAGCAATGGAAAGACACAGATCTTGTGAATTCAGACAACATTTCAGATTTTCTAAGTGTTTTACAGCGAAAACACAATAAATCGTTATATTAGCATACCACATGTGCAAACGTTACCCGAGCATTGATTCAAGCCAAAGAGAGCGATAACGTAATCATCGCCAAAATATATTAATTTTTTCACTAACCTTCTCAGAATTCTTCCGATGACACTCCTGTAACATCATATTACAACATACATATAGAGTTTGTTCGAAAATGTGCATATTTAGCCACAAAAAACCGTGGTTATACAATGACAATACTAGCAAAACTGGCCTGAAAATGTCGGGCGCCATCTTTCACAGTGATCTTGTCTCATGAATAACTATTCATAAACTTGACTAAAAAAATATAAGTTGGACAGCTATCGAAAGACAAATTAGTTCTTAATGCAATCGCTGAATTACATTTCTAAAATTATCCTTACTGTGCAATACAGGGTTCGCCAAGCGAAGCTATACCAAAAAAAATGGCGGAATGTGCGTTTAACATTTTTCTACAGAACAACGATTTATCATCTTAAATATTTCTTACTATGAGCTGATCTTCCATCAGAATCTTGGGCAATGTATCCTTTCTTGGGTCTAATCTTCTTTTGGTCGAAAGATGTCCTCTTGTCCGTCGAAATGCCCACTAACGTTCGACCGGTACTGGAAACGTGCCCGGCGCTTCAAAGTGCATCACAAAGCAATGCCTCAAAATCGCACTAAACGGATATAAATTGCTATAAAACGGTTTAAATTAACTACCTTATGATGTTTTTAACACCTATAACGAGTAAAAACATGACCGGCGATATATAAGTGGCTAAACCAAAGCTTGGAAAGAGAGCAGGTCCGATGTCCATCGTGCGTCAGGCGCAGCAGGAAAAGGAAGCTACTTCCGCCTTGTGGTCTTTTATACAGGCCCTGATTGCGCAATCGACTCCATTCAAATTGTCACCTCTTACTGACATCTAGAGGAAGGCGTGGGCAGTGTTTGTATCCTCATAGCATTTACAGGGACATTAAAACTGACCTGGGACCAGAGGCCAAGATTTCTGAAATCTCACTCCCTGTCAGGAAAAGTGCTGTAGAATGAGTTCTGTTCCACTCAGAGACATAATTCAAACGGCTATAGAAACTAGAGAGTGTTTTCTATCCAATAATAACAATAATATGCATATTGTACGAGCAAGAATTGAGTACGAGGCCGTTTGAAATGGGCACCTTTAATCAGAGCTACTCAATACTGCCCCTGCAGCCATAAAAAGTTAACATCTTACAGTTGCTGTTCCACAGACTTAATGGTCGGAAACTACCCACCTCTAAATGTTCCTTACCAAGGCTTGGGTAGCAGAGAGAGAGAGAGAGAGAGAGAGAGAGAGAGAGAGAGAGAGAGAGAGAGAGAGAGAGAGAGAGAGAGAGAGAGAGAGAGAGAGAGAGAGAGAGAGAGAGAGAGAGAGAGAGAGAGAGAGAGAGAGAGAGAGAGAGAGAGAGAGAGA
>NW_024060765.1:0-21076 GCF_016432855.1 Salvelinus namaycush | reverse complement strand
GACCTCGTGAGATGTTCATGGAGCAGGTTTAATATCCTGACCTAGTGAGATATATATGGGGGAGGTTTAATAGCCTGACCTTGTGAGATATACATGGTGGAGGTTTAATATCCTGACCTCGTGAGATATATATGGGGGAGGATTAATATCCTGACCTAGTGATATATTCATGGTGGAGGTTTAATATCCTGACCTAGTGAGATATATATGGGGAAGGTTTAATATCCTGACCTTGTGAGATATACATGGTGGAGTTTTAATATCCTGACCTAGTGAGATATATATGGAGGAGGTTTAATATACTGACCTAGTGAGATATACATGGTGGAGGATTAATATCCTGACCTCCTGAGATATACATGGTGGAGGATTAATACCCTGACCTAGTGAGATATACATGGTGGAGGTTTAATATCCTGACCTAGTGAGATATACATGGAGGAGGTTTAATACCCTGACCTAGTGAGATATACATGGGGAAGGTTTAATATCCTGACCTAGTGAGATATACATGGTGGAGGTTTAATATCCTGACCTAGTGAGATATACATGGTGGAGGATTAATACCCTGACCTAGTGAGATATACATGGTGGAGGTTTAATATCCTGACCTAGTGAGATATACATGGTGGAGGTTTAATATCCTGACCTAGTGAGATATACATGGGGAAGGTTTAATATCCTGACCTTGTGAGATATACATGGAGGTTTAATATCCTGACCTAATGAGATATACATGGTGGAGGTTTACTATCCTGACCTCGTGAGATATACATGGAGGAGGTTTAATATCCTGACCTCGTGAGATGTTCATGGAGGAGGTTTAATATCCTGACCTCGTGAGATATATATGGGGTAGGATTAATATCCTGACCTAGTGAGATATTCATGGTGGACGTTTAATATCCTGACATAGTGAGATGTTCATGGAGGAGGTTTAATATCCTGACCTAGTGAGATATACATGGAGGAGGTTTAATATCCTGACATAGTGAGATGTTCATGGAGGAGGTTTAATATCCTGACCTAGTGAGATATACATCGTGGAGGTTTAATTTCCTGACCTAGTGAGATATACATGGTGGAGGATTAATATCCTGACCTAGTGAGATATACATGGTGGAGGTTAAAATAAAACCTGACCTAGTGAGATATATTTGGTGGAGGTTTAATATCCTGATCTCGTGAGATATACATGGTGGAGGTTTAATATCCTGACCTAGTGAGATATACATGGAGGAGGTTTAATATCCTGACCTAGTTTGATATACATGGAGGAGGTTTAATATCCTGACCTAGTGAGACATACATGGTGGAGGTTTAATAGCCTGACCTAGTGAGACATACATTGGGGAGGTTTAATATCCTGACCTAGTGAGATATACATGGTGGAGGTTTAATAACCTGACCTAGTGAGATATACATGGAGGAGGTTTAATATCCTGACCTTGTGAGATATACATTGGGGAGGTTTAATAGCCTGACCTAGTGAGATATAGATGGTGGAGGTTTAATATCCTGACCTAGTGAGATGTTCAAGGAGCAGGTTTAATATCCTGACCTAGTGCGATAAACATGGTGGAGGTTTAATATCCTGACCTAGTGAGATATACATGGTGGAGGTTTAATATCCTGACCTAGTGAGATATACATGGAGGAGGTTTAATATCCTGACCTCGTGAGATATACATTGAGGAGGTTTAATATCCTGACCTAGTGAGATATACATGGTGGAGGTTTAATATCCTGACCTAGTGAGATATATATGGGGGAGGATTAATATCCTGACCAAGTGATATATTCATGGTGGAGGTTTAATATCCTGACCTAGTGAGATGTTCATGGAGGAGGTTTAATTTCCTGACCGAGTGAGATATACATGGAGGAGGTTTAATATCCTGACCTTGTGAGATATACATGGTGGAGGTTTAATATCCTCACCTAGTGAGATATTCATGGAGGAGGTTTAATATCCTGACCTATTGAGATATACATGGGGGAGGATTAATATCCTGACCTAGTGAGATATACATGGTGGAGGTTTAATAAAGCCTGACCTAGTGAGATATATTTGGTGGAGGTTTAATATCCTGACCTCGTGAGATATACATGGTGGAGGTTTAATACCCTGACCTAGTGAGATATACATGGGGGAGGATTAATATCCTGACCTAGTGAGATATACATGGGGGAGGATTAATATCCTGACCTAGTGAGATATACATGGTGGAGGTTTAATAAAGCCTGACCTAGTGAGATATACATGGTGGAGGTTTAATATCCTGACCTAGTTTTATATACATGGTGGAGGTTTAATATCCTGACCTAGTTTGATATACATGGAGGAGGTTTAATATCCTGACCTAGTGAGACATACATGGAGGTTTTAATATCCTGACCTCGTGAGATATACATGGTGGAGGTTTAATATCCTGACCTAGTGAGATATATATGGTGGAGGTTTAATATCCTGACCTAGTGAGATATATTTGGTGGAGGTTTAATTTCCTGACCTAGTGAGATATACATGGTGGAGGTTTAATATCCTGACCTCGTGAGATATACATGGTGGAGGTTTAATATCCTGACCTAGTGAGATGTTCAAGGAGCAGGTTTAATATCCTGACCTAGTGAGATATACATGGTGGAGGTTTAATATCCTGACCTAGTGAGATATACATGGTGGAGGTTTAATATCCTGACCTCGTGAGATATACATGGAGGAGGTTTAATATCCTGACCTCGTGAGATATATATGGGGGAGGATTAATTTCCTGACCTAGTGAGATATACATGGAGGAGGTTTAATATCCTGACCTAATGAGATATACATGGGGGAGGATTAATATCCTGACCTTGTGAGATATACATGGAGGTTTAATAACCTGACCTAGTGAGATATACATGGAGGAGGTTTAATATCCTGACCTTGTGAGATATACATTGGGGAGGTTAATAGCCTGACCTAGTGAGATATACATGGTGGAGGTTTAATATCCTGACCAAGTGAGATATACATGGAGGAGGTTTAATATCCTGACCTCGTGAGATATACATTGAGGAGGTTTAATATCCTGACCTAGTAAGATATACATGGTGGAGGTTTAATATCCTGACCTTGTGAGATATTCATGGTGGAGGTTTAATATCCTGAACTTGTGAGATATATATGGGGGAGGTTTAATATCCTGACCTTGTGAGATATTCATGGTGGAGGTTTAATATCCTGACCTTGTGAGATATACATGGGGGAGGATTAATATCCTGACCTTGTGAGATATACATGGAGGTTTAATAACCTGACCTAGTGAGATATACATGGTGGAGGTTTAATATCCTGACCTAGTGAGATATACATGGAGGAGGTTTAATATCCTGACCAAGTGAGATATACATGGAGGAGGTTTAATATCCTGACCTCGTGAGATATACATTGAGGAGGATTAATATCCTGACCTAGTGAGATATAGATGGAGGAGGTTAAATATCCTGACCTAGTGAGATATACATGGTGGAGGTTTAATTTCCTGACCTAGTGAGAAATATACATGGGGGAGGATTAATATCCTGACCTAGTGAGATATACATGGGGGAGGTTTAATAGCCTGACCTAGTGAGATATACATGGTGGAGGTTTAATATCCTGACCTCGTGAGATATATATGGGGGAGGATTAATATCCTGACCTAGTGATATATTCATTGTGGAGGTTTAATATCCTGACCTAGTGATATATTCATGGTGGAGGTTTAATATCCTGACCTTGTGAGATATTCATGGTGGAGGTTTAATATCCTGACCTTGTGAAATATATATGGGGGAGGTTTAATATCCTGACCTTGTGAGATATACATGGTGGAGTTTTAATATCCTGACCTAGTGAGATGTTCATGGAGGAGGTTTAATTTCCTGACCTAGTGAGATATACATGGGGGAGGATTAATATCCTGACCTAGTGAGATATACATGGGGAAGGTTTAATATCCTGACCTTGTGAGATATACATGGAGGTTTAATATCCTGACCTAGTGAGATATACATGGTGGATGTTTAATATCCTGACCTAGTGAGATATATATTGGGGAGGATTAATTTCCTGACCTAGTGATATATACATGGTGGAGGTTTAATATCCTGACCTAGTGAGATGTTCAAGGAGGAGGTTTAATATCCTGACCTAGTGAGATATACATGGGGGAGGATTAATATCCTGACCTAGTGAGATATACATGGAGGAGGTTTAATATCCTGACCTAGTGAGATATACATGGTGGAGGTTTAATACCCTGACCTAGTGAGATATACATGGAGGAGGTTTAATATCCTGACCTAGTGAGATATACATGGTGGAGGTTTAATACCCTGACCTAGTGAGATATACATGGAGGAGGTTTAATATCCTGACCTAGTGAGATATACATGGTGGAGGTTTAATACCCTGACCTAGTGAGATATACATGGAGGTTTAATATCCTGACCTAGTGAGATATACATGGTGGAGGTTTAATATCCTGACCTAGTTTGATATACATGGAGGAGGTTTAATATCCTGACCTAGTGAGATATAGATGGAGAAGGTTTAATAATCTGACCTAGTGAGATTTACATGGTGGAGGTTTAATATCCTGACCTAGTGAGATATACATGGTGGAGTTTAATATCCTGACCTAGTGAGATATACATGGAGGTTTAATATCCTGACCTCGTGAGATATATATGGGGGAGGTTTAATATCCTAACCTAGTGAGATATACATGGGGGAGGATTAATATCCTGACCTAGTGAGATATACATGGGGAAGTTTTAATATCCTGACCTCGTGAGATATACATGGAGGAGGTTTAATATCCTGACCTTGTGAGATATACATGGAGGTTTAATATCCTGACCTAGTGAGATATACATGGTGGATATTTAATATCCTGACCTAGTGAGATTTACATGGAGGAGGTTTTATATCCTGACCTAGTGAGATATACATGGAGGTTTAATATCCTGACCTAGTGAGATATACATGGAGGAGGTTTAATATCCTGACCTCGTGAGATATACATGGAGGAGGTTTATCATCCTGACCTTGTGAGATATACATGGAGGTTTAATATCCAGACCTAGTGAGATATACATGGTGGAGGTTTAATATCCTGACCTAGTGAGATATTCATGGAGGAGGTTTTATATCCTGACCTAGTGAGATATACATGGAGGAGGTTTAATATCCTGACCTAGTGAGATATACATGGGGGAGGATTAATATCCTGACCTAGTGAGATATACATGGGGGAGGTTTAATATCCTGACCTAGTGAGATATACATGGTGGAGGTTTAATAAAGCCTGACCTAGTGAGATATACATGGTGGGGGTTTAATATCCTGACCTAGTGAGATATACATGTTGGAGGTTTAATATCCTGACCTAGTGAGATATACATGGAGGAGGTTTAATATCCTGACCTTGTGAGACATACATGGAGGTTTAATATCCTGACCTAGTGAGACATACATGGAGGTTTAATATCCTGACCTAGTGAGATATATATGGTGGAGGTTTAATAACCTGACCTAGTGAGATATACATGGAGGAGGTTTAATATCCAGACCTTGTGAGATATACATTGGGGAGGTTTAATAGCTTGACCTAGTGAGATATACATGGAGGAGGTTTAATATCCTGACCTAGTGAGACATACATGGAGGTTTAATATCCTGACCTAGTGAGATATATATGGTGGAGGTTTAATAACCTGACCTAGTGAGATATACATGGAGGAGGTTTAATATCCAGACCTTGTGAGATATACATTGGGGAGGTTTAATAGCTTGACCTAGTGAGATATACATGGAGGAGGTTTAATATCCTGACCTAGTGAGATATACATGGAGGAGGTTTAATATCCTGAACTAGTGAGATATACATGGTGGAGGTGTAATATCCTGACCTAGTGAGATATACATTGGGGAGGTTTAATAGCTTGACCTAGTGAGATATACATGGTGGAGGTGTAATATCCTGACCTACTGAGATATACATCCTATGTAAATGGTAGATCAGCAGATACTCAACAAGAAGGTCTGATTTCATTATTACTGAAACAGGACCCAAGTGGTAAATATAAAGACCTTTTTTTTTTTTAAATGCATAGAATTAAAAAAGGTATTTTCAGATATTATTCATCCTTATCAGAGGTTTGACAATATGTTGGAGATAATATAAGACAAATTCTGGAAACAAAAGAACACTATAAAACATCTGGGAAACCAGGCCTGCTATTCATAGATGACTATGAAAAGGCTTTTGATAAAGTACAACTGGAATGTATATATAAATGCCTGGAACTCTGTAGTCATATCCCAGTTTACCCTGATTAACTCTTTAGTCATATCCCAGTTTAACCTGATTAACTCTTTAGTCATATCCCAGTTTACCCTGATTAACTCTTTAGTCATATCCCAGTTTAACCTGATTAACTCTTTAGTCATATCCCAGTTTACCACGATTAACTCTTTAGTCATATCCCAGTTTACCATGATTAACTCTTTCGTCATATCCCAGTTTACCCTGATTTACGCTTTAGTCATATCCCAGTTTACCCTGATTAACTCTTTAGTCATATCCCAGTTTACCCTGATTAACTCTTTAGTCATATCCCAGTTTACCCCGATTAACTCTTTAGTCATATCCCAGTTTACCCTGATTAACTCTTTAGTCATATCCCAGTTTACCCTGATTAACTGTTTAGTCATATCCCAGTTTACCCTGATTAACTCTTTAGTCATATCCCAGTTTACCCTGATTAACTCTTTAGTCATATCCCAGTTTAACCTGATGAACTCTTTAGTCATATCCCAGGTCACCCTGATTAACTCTTTAGTCATATCCCAGTTTAACCTGATTAACTCTTTAGTCATATCCCAGTTTACCCTGATTAACTCTTTAGCCATATCCCAGTTGACCCCGATTAACTCTTTAGTCATATCTCAGTTTACCCTGATTAACTCTTTAGTCATATCCCAGTTTAACCTGATGAACTCTTTAGTCATATCCCAGTTTACCCTGATTAACTCTTTAGTCATATCCCAGTTTACCCTGATTAACTCTTTAGTCATATCCCAGTTGACCCTAAATAACTCTTTAGTCATATCCCAGTTTACCCTGATTAACTCTTTAATCATATCCCAGTTTACCCTGATTAACTCTTTAGTCACATCCCAGTTTACCCTGATTAATGCTTTAGTCATATCCCAGTTTACCCTGATTAACTCTTTAGTCATATCCCAGTTTACCCTAATTAACTCTTTAGTCATATCCCAGTTTACCCTGATTAACTCTTTAGTCATATCCCGGTTTACCCTGATGAACTTTTTAGTCATATCCCAGTTTACCCTGATTAACTCTTTAGTCATATCCCAGTTTACCCTGATTAACTCTTTAGTCATATCCCAGTTTACCCTGATTAACTATTTAGTCATATCCCAGTTTACCCTGATTAACTCTTTAGTCATATCCCAGTTTACCCTGATTAACTCTTTAGTCATATCCCAGTTTACCCTGATTAACTCTTTAGTCATATCCCAGTTTACCCTGATGAACTCTTTAGTCATATCCCAGTTTACCATGATTAACTCTTTAGTCATATCCCAGTTTACCCTGATGAACTCTTTAGTCATATCCCAGTTTACCATGATGAACTCTTTAGTCATATCCCAGTTTACCCTGATTAACTCTTTAGTCATATCCCAGTTTACCCTGATTAACTCTTTAGTCATATCCCAGTTTACCCTGATTAACTCTTTAGTCATATCCCAGTTTACCCTGATTAACTCTTTAGTCATATCCCAGTTTACCCTGATTAACTATTTAGTCATATCCCAGTTTACCCTGATTAACTCTTTAGTCATATCCCAGTTTACCCTGATTAACTCTTTAGTCATATCCCAGTTTACCCTGATTAACTCTTTAGTCATATCCCAGTTTACCCTGATTAACTCTTTAGTCATATCCCAGTTTACCCTGATTAACTCTTTAGTCATATCCCAGTTTAACCTGATGAACTCTTTAGTCATATCCCAGGTCACCCTGATTAACTCTTTAGTCATATCCCAGTTTACCCTGATTAACTCTTTAGTCATATCCCAGTTTACCCTGATTAACTCTTTAGCCATATCCCAGTTGACCCCGATTAACTCTTTAGTCATATCTCAGTTTACCCTGATTAACTCTTTAGTCATATCCCAGTTTAACCTGATGAACTCTTTAGTCATATCCCAGTTTACCCTGATTAACTCTTTAGTCATATCCCAGTTTACCCTGATTAACTCTTTAGTCATATCCCAGTTGACCCTAAATAACTCTTTAGTCATATCCCAGTTTACCCTGATTAACTCTTTAATCATATCCCAGTTTACCCTGATTAACTCTTTAGTCACATCCCAGTTTACCCTGATTAATGCTTTAGTCATATCCCAGTTTACCCTGATTAACTCTTTAGTCATATCCCAGTTTACCCTAATTAACTCTTTAGTCATATCCCAGTTTACCCTGATTAACTCTTTAGTCATATCCCGGTTTACCCTGATGAACTTTTTAGTCATATCCCAGTTTACCCTGATTAACTCTTTAGTCATATCCCAGTTTACCCTGATTAACTCTTTAGTCATATCCCAGTTTACCCTGATTAACTATTTAGTCATATCCCAGTTTACCCTGATTAACTCTTTAGTCATATCCCAGTTTACCCTGATTAACTCTTTAGTCATATCCCGGTTTACCCTGATGAACTTTTTAGTCATATCCCAGTTTACCCTGATTAACTCTTTAGTCATATCCCAGTTTACCCTGATTAACTCTTTAGTCATATCCCAGTTGACCCTGATTAACTCTTTAGTCATATCCCAGTTTACCCTGATTAACTCTTTAGTCATATCCCAGTTTACCCTGATTAACTCTTTAGTCATATCCCAGTTTACCCTGATTAACTCTTTAGTCATATCCCAGTTTACCCTGATTAACTCTTTAGTCATATCCCAGTTTACCCTGATGAACTCTTTAGTCATATCCCAGTTTACCATGATTAACTCTTTAGTCATATCCCAGTTTACCCTGATGAACTCTTTAGTCATATCCCAGTTTACCATGATGAACTCTTTAGTCATATCCCAGTTTACCCTGATTAACTCTTTAGTCATATCCCAGTTTACCCTGATTAACTCTTTAGTCATATCCCAGTTTACCCTGATTAACTCTTTAGTCATATCCCAGTTTACCCTGATTAACTCTTTAGTCATATCCCAGTTTACCCTGATTAACTCTTTAGTCATATCCCAGTTTACCCTGATTAACTCTTTAGTCATATCCCAGTTTACCCTGATTAACTCTTTAGTCATATCCCAGTTTACCCTGATTAACTCTTTAGTCATATCCCAGTTTACCCTGATTAACTCTTTAGTCATATCCCAGTTTACCCTGATTAACGCTTTAGTCATATCCCAGTTTAACCTGATTAACTCTTTAGTCATATCCCAGTTTACCCTGATTAACTATTTAGTCATATCCCAGTTTACCCTGATTAACTCTTTAGTCATATCCCAGTTTACCCTGATGAACTCTTTAGTCATATCCCAGTTTACCCTGATTACCTCTTTAGTCATATCCCAGTTTACCCTGATTAACTCTTTAGTCATATCCCAGTTTACCCTGATTAACTCTTTAGTCATATCCCAGTTTACCCTGATTAACTCTTTAGTCATATCCCAGTTTACCCTGATTAACTCTTTAGTCATATCCCAGTTTACCCTGATTAACTCTTTAGTCATATCCCAGTTTACCCTGATTAACTCTTTAGTCATATCCCAGTTTACCCTGACTAACTCTTTAGTCATATCCCAGTTTACCCTGATTAACTCTTTAGTCATATCCCATTTTACCCTGATTAACTCTTTAGTCATATCCCAGTTTACCCTGATTAACTCTTTAGTCATATCCCAGTTTACCTATTTGATTATGGTCTTGCCTATACCTAGCGACCTATTTTTTGAATTATATGAGCAAAAAATATTCCAAGATAAAATTAAAAGGGCCTATTTATATAATAAATATCAATTCGTAGGGCAGAAATGATTTAATATTAAAGCATTAGACCTACCATTAAATGCTTCAGTCATACAAAAGGTATAGTTAAATCCTAACTGGTTCTCTAGACGATTAGTAAAAATGTCTCATGTTATCATGTTCAAGAATGATCTTTTTCCCTTTATTCAGATTACAACCTCCCAGTTATTCAGTTATTTGTCAGTGAAATCATCTCCAAAATATCGTTCTTTTTTAAAAACAAGCCGTAGAAAGTTGGTTACAATTTCAGTTTCATCCACCAGAAAAGACAGAACAGATAATACAACACGTTGTGGTTCAATTTAAATGTACTGGTGCAGCAGGCAGCGGTTTGTCACGCCCTGACCGTAGAGAGCTAGACTAGTGGTTAGAATGGAGGGGCGGCAGGTAGACTAGTAATTTACTGGTGCAGCAGATAGACTAGTGATTTACTGGTGCAGCAGGCAGCGGTTTGTCACGCCCTGACCGTAGAGAGCTTTTTATGTCTCTATTTTGGTTTGGTCCGGGTGTGATTTGGGTGGGCATTCTATGTTCGTTTTCTATGTTTTGTATTTCTTTGTTGTTTAGCCGTGTGTGGTTCTCAATCAGAGGCAGCTGTCTATCGTTGTCTCTGATTGAGAACCGTACTTAGGTAGCCTGTTCCCACCTGTGTTTGTGGGTAGTTGTTTTCTGTTTTGTGTCTGTACCAGACAGAACTGTTTTTGTGTTCTATTTTTGCTTATTTTGTCTCACTCTATTTTGGCTCTGGTCTATTTTGTCTTTAGACCAGAGCCCTATGGCACACTATTCCCTATATAGTGCACTACTTTAGACCAGGACCCTATGGCACCCTATTCCCTATATAGTGTACTACTTTAGACCAGAGCCCTATGGCACCCTATTCCCTATGTAGTGCACTACTTTAGACCAGGACCCTATGGCACCCTATTCCCTATGTAGTGCACTACTTTAGACCAGGACCCTGTGGCACCCTATTCCCTATGTAGCGCACAATTTTAGACCAGGGCCCATAAGGCACCCTATTCCCTATGTAGTGCACTACTTTAGACGAGGGCCCATAAGGCTGGAGGGGACGTGGCTAGGGAAGTACACCCTGGGGGAGTGTGGCTCGTGACTAAATGAGGAGTGTGTCCTGTGTTGTGCCTCCTGCTGCCCCTGTTGTAAACATGTCACTGGTGTGGTTTCTTCAAGTCCTGCAGCCCTGGTGCCTGGAGAGAGGAGAGAGGGGAGAGGAGAGGAGAGGAGAGGAGAGGAGAGGAGAGGAGACGAGACGAGACGAGACGAGACGAGACGAGACGAGACGAGACGAGACGAGAGGAGAGGAGGAGAGAGGGGAAGAGGAGAGTGGAGGAGGACAGGAGAGGTGAGAAGGGAGAGGAGAGGAGAGGAGAGGAGAGGAGAGGAGAGGAGAGGAGAGGAGAGGAGAGGAGAGGAGAGGAGAGGGGAGAGGGGAGAGGGGAGGGGAGGGGAGGAGGAGATGAGGGGAGGTAAGAGAGGAGGAGGGCAGGAGAGAGTTGAGGGTAGGTGTCTAGTTAGTTAGCCAGGACAGTGGTTGTGCTGAAGGAACCCTATGGGAGCACTGGTAGGTGTTGTGTTGTTGTGTCGAGGAGAGGAGAGGAGAGGAGAGGAGAGGAGAGGAGAGGAGAGGAGAGGAGAGGAGATGAACTCCAAGACCCCAAGGACCACAGCTAGGTGTTATTGTTTCAACAGACTGAAAGGAGAGGAGCTCTACTTCACCATATGGAAGAGGGAGGAGGGAGGCAGAGCCGGTGGGGAAGGAGGACAGAGGCAGAGGATAGTCAGAGGAGGGAGGCAGAGCTGGAGGGGAAGGAGGACAGAGGCAGAGGGTAGTCAGAGGAGGGAGGAGGACAGAGGCAGAGGGGAGGGGAGGGGAGGAGGGAGGTGGGCTGTCAGAGGGCAGTTAGGAGAGGGAGGAGGGTAGTCAGAGGAGGGAGGAGAGTAGTCAGGAGAGGGAGGAGGACAGTCAGAGGAGAGCAGTCAGAGGGGTAGTTGTGGTGGTGGTGACAGGATATTATTATGGTTGAAAATAAAACTATGGCCGCAATAAGGAAAGGGGTAGTTATAACTTCTTAGGGCTAGGTCCCTTTTTTCTCCATTTCCTGCCTGAGTGCCCAAAGTAAACTGCCTGTAGCTCCGTCCCTGAAGCCAGGATATGCATATAATTGGTACCATTGGAAGGAAAACTCTTTGAAGCTTGTAGAAATGTTAAAATAATGTAGGAGAATATAACACGATAGATATGGTAGGAGAAAATCCAAAGAAAAACCAACCTGAATTTCTCTTTTGTTGAGAGACCATCCTCTTAAAAATGCAAGAGAAAGGTCATATTGAAAATGAGCTCCCTGGATGCAATTCCTATGGCTTCCACAGGGTGTCAGCAGTCTATGTTGAAGGTTTCAGGCTTGTTAATTCAAAAACGAATAAGAAATAATAGTTTTAGTAGAAGGACACAGTCTTAGAAATCTGTTTGCGTGCGCCATGAAGACATTACGCACCTGCTAAAATCGGTTTCCAATTGAACATACTTCTTTCAGAAATAAATATTATAGTTTGATTACATTTTAGGGTATCTGAGGAGTAATTAGAAACGTATTTTGACTTGTTGAAACAAAGTTTAGGGGTAGATTTTCGGATTCCTTTCTCTGCATTTTGAACGAGTGGATTACTCAAATCGATGGCGGCAACTTTTTAGGGATATAAAGAAGGATTTTATCTAACAAAACAGCACTACATGTTATAGCTGGGACCCCTTTGGATGACAAATCAGAGGAATATTTTCAAAAAGTAAGTGAATATTTAATCTTTGTATGTGAATGTATGAAACCTGTGCCTGTGGAAAAATATTTTGATGTGGGGCGCCGTCCTCAAACAATCGCATGGCATATTTTCGCTGTAAATCGGACAGTGCAGTTAGATTAACACGAATTTAAGCTTTCAGCCGATATATGACACTTATATGTGCATAAATGTTTAAAATCCATCATATTTATGATTATTTATTTGAATTACGCGCCCTCCAGTTTCACCGGAAGTTGTCCCGCTAACGGGACCCCGATCCTTAAAGTAAAGAGTTACAATACAACACCACATACACCAGGTTCGAGGCTAGTGGCTTAATTACTTTACAGCAGGGTAGTAGCAAATGCAACATAGCCATGTAACAGAAATGGCTTGTTTAGTTACACGCAATACGATTAACTGGCATGGACAGGATGCTAACATACGCACATATCAGTAAGAAAGGTTAGTTAAGTGGCTAACTGAACAACCACTTGAATGAACGGAGCTAGCATGCTAACTAGCCAGCGTAAATGTTAATAACCTGTCGAAACAACAGAATATCACACTCAATCCATGCAAATGTGTGCAAAAAGTATCAATTAAGCCATATCTATACCGAGTATGATCAATTAAGACATATCTATAACGAGTCTGGACTGTGATCAATTAAGACATATCTATAACGAGTCTGGACTATGATCAATTAAGACATATCTATAACGAGTCTGGACTATGATCAATTAAGACATATCTATAACGAGTCTGGACTATGATCAATTAAGACATACAGTTGAAGTCAGAGTTTACATACACCTTAGCCTAATACATTTAAACTCAGTTTTTCACAATTCCTGACTTTTAGTCCTAGTAAAAATTCCCTGTCTTAGGTCAGTTAGGATCACCACTTTATTTTAAGAATGTGAAATGTCAGAATAATAGTAGAGAGAATGATTTATTTCAGATTTTATTTCTTTCATCACATTCCCTGTGGGTCAGAAGTTTACATACACTCAGTTAGTATTTGGTAGTATTGTCTTTAAATTGTTTAACTTGGGTCAAACGTTTCGGGTAGCCTTCCACAAGCTTCCCACAATAAGTTGGGTGAATTTTGGCCCATTCCTCCTGACAGAGCTGGAGTAACTGAGTCAGGTTTGTAGGCCTCCTTGCTCGCACACGCTTTTTCAGTTCTGCCCATACATTTTCTATAGGATTGAGGTCAGGGCTCTGTGATGGCCACTACAATACCTTGACTTTGTTGTACTTAAGTCATTTTGCCACAACTTTGGAAGTATGCTTGGGGTCATTGTCCATTTGGAAGAACCATTTGCGACCAAGCTTTAACTTCCTGACTGATGTCTTGAGATGTTGCTTCAATATATCCACATAATTTTCCTCACTCATGATGTCATCTATTTTGTGAAGTGCACCAGTCCCTCCTGCAGCAAAGCAACCCCACAACATGATGCTGCCACCCCCGTGCTTCACGGTTGGGATGGTGTTCTTCGTTTTGCAAGCCTTCCCCTTTTTCCTCCGAGCATAACGATGGTCATTAATGCCAAACAATTCTATTTTTGTTTCATCAGACCAGAGGACATTTTTCCAAAAAGTACGTTCTTTGTCCCCATGTGCAGTTGCAAACCGCAGTGGCTTCTTCCTTGCTGAGCGGCCTTTCAGGTTATGTCGATATGGGACTCGTTTTACTGTGGATATAGATACTTTTGTACCTGTTTCCTCCAGCATCTTCACAAGGTCCTTTGCTGTTGTTCTGGGATTGATTTACACTTTTCGCACCAAAGTACGTTCATCTCTAGGAGACAGAACGCGTATCCTTCCTGAGCGGTATTACATTTACATTTTAGTCATTTAGCAGACACTCTTATCCAGAGCGACTTACAGTAGAGTGCATACATTTTATTACATTTTTTTACATACTGAGACAAGGATATCCCTACCGGCCAAACCCTCCCTAACCCGGACGACGCTATGCCAATTGTGCGTCGCCCCACGGACCTCCCGGTTGCGGCCGGCTGCGACAGAGCCTGGGCGCGAACCCAGCCCAGCCTGGGCGCGAACCCAGAGACTCTGGTGGCGCAGCTAGCACTGCGATGCAGTGCCCTAGACCACTGCGCCACCCGGGAGGTCGGCTGCGTGGTCCCATGGTGTTTATACTTGCATACTATTGTTTGTACAGATGCACGTGGTAACTTCAGGCGTTTGGAAATTGCTCCCAAGGATGAACCAGACTTGTGGAGGTCTGCAATTTTCTTTCTGAGGTCTTGGCTGATTTCTTTTGATTTTCCCATGATGTCAAGCAAAGAGGCACTGAGTTTGAAGGTAGGCCTTGAAATACATCCACAGGTACACCTCCAATTGACTCAAATTATGTCAATTAGCCTATCAGAAGCTTCTAAAACCATGACATCCTTTTCTGCAACAATGGGCGTGACAGGATAGAAGGAGTCACTACAGGTGTGATCAGACCTTACATCAAAGTTACCTGAAGCTAACAGATAGAGGTAGTCACTACAGGTGTGATCAGACCTTACATCAAAGTTACCTGCAGCTGAATGGAAAGTGTTATTTATTTAACCTTTGTTTAACTAGGCAAGTCAGTTAAAGAACAAATTCTTATTTACAATGATGACCTACCCCGGCCAGTTATTCAGAAGAAAATACTCTGTGACAGTCTAATTTACGTAAGTCAACTTACCAGTGTGGACTCAAAACAAACACATTCTACACATTTACAAATTACCTGTTTAAAGTGTTAATACAACCATGGAGTCCTGTAGTTATATCAGATGACCTGACAGTGATCCACATATAGGTAGATATATAAGGTGTGTTTTACAGCCTATCCTTATTATAGGATTCAAACCAGTAATGTGGAATCACTGTTGATCTATTCTGTTCTGATCCTCTTGAGATGGATGGAGGATTTTCTACGGCCTAGAATCAAGGCCTTTAACCCACCAGTCGTGAAGGACCAAGCTTCCTCTTGGTTCTCACGAAGACTCATGAAGAAGCGGTTATATGTCAGACTCTCTGACTGTCACGTATACTCCCTCTCTAGGGTCACTAGGCTCCCGCAGCCCCAGCCGGTACGTCGGGTTCCCACGTCTCAGCAGTGGTGACCGGTCGCTTCTGATCGCCGGGATCGTCCCCTGAAAGGTCGGTGTCCTGCAGCTGGAGCAGCGCGTCAGATGGGGGGATACTGTCACGTATACTCCCTCTCTAGGGTCACTAGGCTCCCGCAGCCCCAGCCGGTACGTCGGGTTCCCACGTCTCAGCAGTGGTGACCGGTCGCTTCTGATCGCCGGGATCGTCCCCTGAAAGGTCGGTGTCCTGCAGCTGGAGCAGCGCGTCAGATGGGGGGATACTGTCACGTATACTCCCTCTCTAGGTCACTAGGCTCCCGCAGCGCCAGCCGGTTACATTTACAGTAGTTCATTACTGTCCTGTGTGCTCCCTCTCCGGCCTCTAGGTCACCAGGCTGCTCATTATGACGCACACCTGACACCATCGTTACGCACACCAGCGCCTCATCAGACTCACCTGGACTTTAATCACCTGCTTGATTACCTTCGCTATATATGTCACTCCCCTTGGTTCCTTCCCTATATATGTCACTCCCTTTGGTTCCTTCGCTATATATGTCACTCCCTTTGGTTCCTTCCCTATATATGTCACTCCCCTTGGTTCCTTCCCTATATATGTCACTCCCTTTGGTTCCTTCCCTATATATGTCACTCCCTTTGGTTCCTTCCCTATATATGTCACTCCCTTTGGTTCCTTCCCTATATATGTCACTCCCTTTGGATCCTTCCCTATATATGTCACTCCCTTTGGTTCCTTCCCTATATATGTCACTCCCTTTGGTTTCTTCCCTATATATGTCACTCCCTTTGGTTCCTTCCCTATATATGTCACTCCCTTTGGTTCCTTCCCTATATATGTCACTCCCTTTGGTTCCTTCCCTATATATGTCACTCCCTTTGGTTCCTGCCCTATATATCCCCCTCCCTTTGGTTCCTGCCCTATTCACTCCCTTTGGTTCCTTCCCTATATATGTCACTCCCTTTGGTTCCTTCCCTATATATGTCCCTCCCTTTGGTTCCTTCCCTATATATGTCACTCCCTTTGGTTCCTTCCCTATTCACTCCCTTTGTTTCATTCCCTATATATGGCACTCCCTTTGGTTCCTGCCCTATATATGTCACTCCCTTTGGTTCCTTCCCTATATATGTCACCCCCTTTGGTTCCTTCCCTATATATGTCACTCCCTTTGGTTCCTTCCCTATATATGTCACTCCCTTTGGTTCCGTCCCTATATACGTCACTCCCCTTGGTTCCTTCCCTATATATGTCACTCCCTTTGGTTCCTCCTTGGTTCCTTCCCTATATATGGCACTCCCTTTGGTTCCTTCCCTATATATGTCACTCCCTTTGGTTCCTTCCCTATATATGTCACCCCCTTTGGTTCCTTCCCTATATATGTCACTCCCTTTTGTTCCTTCCCTATATATGTCACTCCCTTTGGTTCCTTCCCTTTATATGTCACTCCCTTTGGTTCCTTCCCTATATATGTCACCCCCTTTGGTTCCTTCCCTATATATGTCTCTCCCTTTGGTTCCTTCCCTATATATGTCACTCCCCTTGGTTCCTTCCCTATATATGTCACTCCCTTTGGTTCCTTCCCTATATAGGTCACTCCCTTTGGTTCCTTCCCTATATAGGTCACTCCCTTTGGTTCCTTCCCTATATATGTCACGCCCTTTGGTTCCTTCCCTATATATGTCGCTCCCTTTGGTTCCTTCCCTATATATGTCACTCCCCTTGGTTCCTTCCCTATATATGTCACTCCCTTTGCTTCCTTCCCTATATAGGTCACTCCCTTTGGTTCCTTCCCTATATATGTCACTCCCTTTGGTTACTTCCCTATATATGTCACTCCCTTTGGTTCCTTCCCTATATATGTCACTCCCTTTGGTTCCTTCCCTATATATGTCACTCCCTTTGGTTCCTTCCCTATATATGTCACTCCCTTTGGTTCCTGCCATATTCACTCCCTTTGGTTCCTCCCTATATATGTCACTCTCTTTGGTTCCTTCCCTATATATGTCCCTCCCTTTGGTTCCGTCCCTATATATGTCACTCCCTTTGGTTCCTTCCCTATATATGTCCCTCCCTTTGGTTCCTTCCCTATTCACTCCCTATGTTTCATTCCCTATATATGTCACTCCCTTTGGTTCCTTCCCTATATATGTCACTCCCTTTGGTTCCTTCCCTATATATGTCACTCCCTTTGGTTCCTTCCCTATATATGTCACTCCCTTTGGTTCCTTCCCTATATATGTCACTCCCTTTGGTTCCTTCCCTATATATGTCACTCACTTTGGTTCCTTCCCTATATATGTCACTCTCTTTGGTTCCTTCCCTATATATGTCACTCCCTTTGGTTCCTTCCCTATATATGTCACTCCCTTTGGTTCCTTCCCTATTCACTCCCTTTGGTTCCTTCCCTGTATGTGTCACTCACTTTGGGTCCTTCCCTATATATGTCACTCCCTTTGGTTCCTTCCCTATATATGTCTCTCCCTTTGGTTCCTTCCCTTTATTTTTCACTCCCTTTGGTTCCTTCCCTATATATGTCACTCCCTTTGGTTCCTTCCCTATATATGTCACTCCCTTTGGTTCCTTCCCTATATATGTCACTCCCTTTGGTTCCTTCCCTATATATGTCACTCCCTTTGGTTCCTTCCCTATATATGTCACTCCCTTTGGTTCCTGCCCTATTCACTCCCTTTGGTTCCTTCCCTATATATGTCACTCCCTTTGGTTCCTTCCCTATATATGTCACTCCCTTTGGATCCTTCCCTATATATGTCACTCCCTTTGGTTCCTTCCCTATATATGTCACTCCCTTTGGTTCCGTCCCTATATACATCACTCCCCTTGGTTCCTTCCCTATATATGTCACTCCCTTTGGTTCCTCCTTGGTTCCTTCCCTATATATGTCACTCCCTTTGGTTCCTCCTTGGTTCCTTCCCTATATATGTCACTCCCTTTGGTTCCTCCTTGGTTCCTTCCCTATATGTCACTCCCTTTGGTTCCTCCTTGGTTCCTTCCCTATATATGTCACTCCCTTTGGTTCCTCCTCGTCACTCATTGGTTCCTCCTTGTTTCCTCCTATATATGTCACTCCCTTTGGTTCCTCCTTGGTTCCTTCCCTATATATGTCACTCCCTTTGGTTCCTCCTTGGTTCCTTCCCTATATATGTCACTCCCTTTGGTTCCTCCTTGGTTCCTTCCCTATATACGTCACTTCCCTTGGTTCCTTCCCTATATATGTCATTCCCTTTGGTTCCTCCTTGGTTCCTTCCTTATATATGTCACTCCCTTTGGTTCCTTCCCTATATATGTCACTCCCTTTGGTTCCGTCCCTATATACGTCACTCCCCTTGGTTCCTTCCCTATATATGTCACTCCCTTTGGTTCCTCCTTGGTTCCTTCCCTATATATGTCACTCCCTTTGGTTCCTCCTTGGTTCCTTCCCTATATATGTCACTCCCTTTGGTTCCTCCTTGGTTTCCTTCCCTATATATGTCACTCCCTTTGGTTCCTCCTTGGTTCCTTCCCTATATATGTCACTCCCTTTGGTTCCTCCTTGGTTCCTTCCCTATATATGTCACTCCCTTTGGTTCCCTTGGTTCCTTCCCTATATATGTCACTCCCTTTGGTTCCTCCTTCCCTATATATGTCACTCCCTTTGGTTCCGTCCCTAAATACGTCACTCCCCTTGGTTCCTTCCCTATATATGTCACTCCCTTTGGTTCCTCCTTGGTTCCTTCCCTATATATGTCACTCCCTTTGGTTCCTCCTTGGTTCCTTCCCTATATATGTCACTCCCTTTGGTTCCTCCTTGGTTCCTTCCCTATATATGTCACTCCCTTTGGTTCCTCCTTGGTTCCTTCCCTATATATGTCACTCCCTTTGGTTCCTCCTTGGTTCCTTCCCTATATATGTCACTCCATTTGGTTCCTCCTTGGTTCCTTCCCTATATATGTCACTCCCTTTGGTTCCTCCTTGGTTCCTTCCCTGTATATGTCACTCCCTTTGGTTCCTCCTTGGTTCCTTCCCTATATATGTCACTCCCTTTGGTTCCTCCTTGGTTCCTTCCCTATATATGTCACTCCCTTTGGTTCCTCCTTGGTTCCTTCCCTATATATGTCACTCCCTTTGGTTCCTCCTTGGTTCCTTTCCCCTATATATGGTCACTCCCTTTGGGTTCCTCCTTGGTTCCTTCCCTATATATGTCCACTCCCTTTGGGCCTAAACTCCCCTGGTTCCTTCCCCTAAATACTGTCACTCCCTCTTGGTTCCTCCTGGTTCCTCCTATATTGTCATCTCCCTTTGGTTCCTCCTTTCCTTCTTATATATGTCACTCCCTTTGGTTCCCGTCCCTATATACGTCACTCCCCTTGGTTCTTCCCTATATATGGTCACTCCCTGTGTTCCATCCTTGGTTCCTTTCCCCTAATAATTGTCACTCCCTTTGGTTCCTCCTTGGTTCCCTTCCCTATATATGTCACTCCCTTTGGTTCCTCCTTGGTTTCCTTTCACTATATAGGTCACTCCCTTGGTTCTCCTGGTTCCTTCCCTATATATGTCCACTCCCTTTTGGTTCCTCCTTGGTTCCATTCCCTATATAATGTCACTCCCTTTGGTTCCTCCTTGGTTCCTTCCCTATATATGTCACTCCCTTTGGTTCCTCCTTGGTTCCTTCCCTATATATGTCACTCCCTTTGGTTCCTCCTTGGTTCCTTCCCTATATATGTCACTCCCTTTGGTTCCGTCCCTAAATACGTCACTCCCCTTGGTTCCTTCCCTATATATGTCACTCCCTTTGGTTCCTCCTTGGTTCCTTCCCTATATATGTCACTCCCTTTGGTTCCGTCCCTATATACGTCACTCCCCTTGGTTCCTTCCCTATATATGTCACTCCCTTTGGTTCCTCCTTGGTTCCTTCCCTATATATGTCACTCCCTTTGGTTCCTCCTTGGTTCCTTCCCTATATATGTCACTCCCTTTGGTTCCTCCTTGGTTCCTTCCCTATATATGTCACTCCCTTTGGTTCCTCCTTGGTTCCTTCCCTATATGTCACT
>NW_024060764.1:0-21078 GCF_016432855.1 Salvelinus namaycush | reverse complement strand
CTCCATGTGTTCTCAGCCCCTTCATATAACCCAGAGTGTAGTACTAACCCAGAATGCTGGACAACATGTCCTTTAGTCTTCTTCTTAGCAGTGTTTATATTGCATAGACATTGCCTGTCTGAGTTTTCAGCAGTTAGATATTGGTTTTATATATGCATCCAGGTCATGTTTATGGTTTCATCTGTCAGTGGCAGTGGTGTGATGAAGTTTAACTTGACTCAAAATTGACCAATAGGCTCCTCTCCTCTCCATACAAAATGGGCCAATAGGCTCCTCTCCTCTCCATACAAAATGACCAATAGGCTCCTCTCCTCTCCATACAAAATGGGCCAATAGGCTCCTCTCCTCTCCATACAAAATGACCAATAGGCTCCTCTCCTCTCCATACAAAATGGACCAATAGGCTCCTCTCCTCTCCATACAAAATGGACCAATAGGCTCCTCTCCTCTCCATACAAAATTGACCTATAGGCTCCTCTCCTCTCCATACAAAATGGACCAATAGGCTTCTCTCCTCTCTATACAAAATGGACCTATAGGCTCCTCTCCTCTCCATACAAAATGGACTAATAGGCTTCTCCTCTATACAAAATGGACCTATAGGCTCCTCTCCTCTCCATACAAAAATGGACCAATAGGCTCCTCTCCATACACCCAGCCTCCTCCATATAACTCTCTGTGTTGCGGTGGGAGAAGAGGACTGGAGCCCAGGACATCCAACTGACCCCTGACCCCTGACCAAACGGACTGATAGGCTTCTAAAGGATCCTCTCTATCCACTCAGTAGTGCTAATATACACTGGGTGGACAAAACATTAACAACACCTTTCCACGTCATAGACTGACCAGGTGAATCCAGGTGAAAGCTATGATCCCTTATTAATGTCACCTAAATCAACTTAAATCCACTTCAATCAGTGTAGATGAAGGGGAGGAGACGGGTTAAAGAAGGATGTTTCAGCCGTGAAGCAGTTGAGCCATGGATTGTGTTTGTGTGCCATTCAGAGGGTGAACGGGCAAGACAAAACATTCATGTGCCTTTAAACGGGGTATGGTAGTAGGTGCCAGGCGCACCGGTTTGTGTCAAGACCTGCAACACTGCTGGGATTTTCAACGATTAACAGTTTCCTGTGTATATCAAGAATGGTCCACCAATCAATGGACATTCAGCCAACTTGACACAACAGTAGGAAGCATTGGAGTCAACATGGGCCAGCTTCGACACCTTGTAGAGTCCATGACCCGATGAATTGAGGCTGTTCTGAGGGCAAAAAAGGGGGTGCAACTCAATATTAGGAAGGTGTTCCTAATGTTTTGTACACTCAGTGTATAATATAATATCATTATATAATTGTTGTTATGCTTATAATAATACTAATAATACTTATTATTTATTATTCATTATTAATAATTATTATAATGATGATTATTGTTATTAAATGGACCTATAGGCTTCTATAAGTGTCTCTCCATACAGTCCGTAGCTTCTAGTTATATTATAACTCTGTTTAGCATAGTGGGCGGAGAGGACAGTCCAAGACATCCACCTGTCAGGAATCATAAACACCTACCAAGATTTATACCCTCATTTACATGAGAGGAGATCATTAAAAGACAATTACTGTACTGTGATACTGCTCTGCTCAACGAGGTGGGGAGCGCCTGAGAGTCACACACACACACACACACACACACACACACACACACACACACACACACACACACACACACACACACACACACACACACACACACACACACACAAACACTTACTGCTCAAAGTGGTGGGGAATGGCTGAGATACACACTCATGCATCACACACACTGCTCAGTTGAAAGAAGTGGGAAATGGCTGAGATACACACTCACGCATCACACACACACACACACACACACACACACACACACACACACACACACACGTACTGCTCAACGAGGTGGGGAATGGCTGAGCGGTTGAGAGCTGAGCTAACGTTGAGATGTTGCCAAATCTCATGCGTCGTTCCACAACAAAGGTGTTTATGAAGCTCTAATGACAGCAATGATTCAGTCTTCAGAAAACAAGCTGAAAATAAGCAAATTGAGCAAAGCCCACTAGAATAGGGACAGTATCTCTCTTGACTCCATAGATTTGACTTTTTAGCAGGAAGTCTCTACCAAACCTAAAATACATGTTACTGACCTACCCGACCCGCTGTATGAGCTTCTGTCAATAAAGTAGAACAGGCTGTAATGAGGGACAGTCAGTTCATTAAGTTCATTAATCCATTCAGCCAGTCAGTCAGCCAGTCAGTTAGTCAGCCAGTCAGTTAGTCAGCCAGTCAGTCAGCCAGTCAGTTAGTCAGCCAGCCAGTCAGTTAGTCAGTCAGCCAGTCAGTCAGCCAGTCAGTCAGTCAGTCAGTTAGTCAGCCAGTCAGTTAGTCAGTTAGTCAGCCAGTTAGTCAGTCAGTCAGTCAGTCAGTCAGTCAGTCAGTCAGTCAGTCAGTCCAGTCAGTCAGTCAGTCAGTCAGTTAGTCAGCCAGTCAGTCAGTCAGCCAGTCAGTCAGTCAGTCAGTCAGTCAGTCAGTCAGTTAGTCAGCCAGTCAGTCAGTTAGTCAGCCAGTCAGTCAGCCAGTCAGTTAGTCAGTCAGTCAGTCAGTCAGCCAGTCAGTCAGTTAGTCAGCCAGTCAGTTAGTCAGCCAGTCAGTCAGTCAGTTAGTCAGCCAGTCAGTCAGTCAGTCAGTCAGTCAGTTAGTCAGCCAGCCAGTCAGCCAGCCAGTCAGTCAGTTAGTCAGCCAGTCAGCCAGTTAGTCAGTCAGTCAGCCAGTCAGCCAGTTAGCCAGTCAGTCAGTCAACCAGTCAGCCAGTCAGTTAGTCAGCCAGTTAGCCAGTCAGTCAGTCAGCCAGTCGGCCAATCAGGTAGTCAGCCAGTCAGCCAGCCAGTCAGCCAGTCAGTCAGTCAGTCAGCCAGTCAGTTAGCCAGTCAGTTAGTTAGTCAGCCAGTCAGTCAGTCAGACAGTCAGTTAGTCAGACAGTCAGCCAGTCAGTCAGTCAGTTAGTCAGCCAGTCAGTCAGTCAGTCAGTCATCCAGTCAGTTAGTCAGCCAGTCAGACAGTCAGTTAGTTAGTCAGCCAGTCAGCCAGTTAGTCAGCCAGTCAGCCAGTCAGTTAGTCAGTCAGCCAGTTAGTCAGCCAGTCAGCCAGTCAGTCAGCCAGTCAGTTAGTCAGCCAGCCAGCCAGTTAGTTAGTCAGACAGTCAGTCAGTTAGTCAGCCAGCCAGTTAGTCAGCCAGGTAGTTAGTCAGTCAGTCAGCCAGCCAGCCAGTTAGTCAGCCAGCCAGTTAGTCAGCCAGCCAGTTAGTCAGCCAGCCAGTCAGTTAGTCAGCCAGCAAGTTAGTTAGTCAGACAGTTAGTCAGCCAGTCAGTTAGTCAGCCAGCCAGTCAGTTAGTCAGTCAGCCAGTCAGTCAGTCAGTTAGTCAGCCAGTCAGTCAGTTAGTCAGTCAGTCAGCCAGCCAGTTAGTCAGCCAGCCAGCCAGTTAGTCAGACAGTCAGTCAGTTAGTCAGCCAGCCAGTCAGTCAGTCAGCCAGCCAGGTAGTCAGCCAGCCAGTTAGTTAGTCAGTCAGTTAGTCAGTCAGTTAGTTAGTCAGACAGTCAGTCAGTCAGCCAGTCAGTCATATAGTCAGCCAGTCAGTCAGCCAGTCAGTCAGTCAGTCAGTCAGTCAGTTACTCAGTTAGCCAGTCAGTCAGTCAGCCAGTCGGTTACTCAGCCAGCCAGCCAGTCAGCCAGCCAGTCAGTCAGCCAGTCAGTTAGTCAGTCAGTCAGTTAGTCAGTTAGTTACTGTCAGCCAGTCAGTCAGTCAGCCAGCCAGCCAGTCAGTCAGTCAGTTAGTTACTCGGCCAGCCAGCCAGTCAGTCAGCCAGTCAGTTAGTCAGCCAGCCAGTCAGTTATTCAGTCAGTCAGCCAGTCAGTTAGTCAGCCAGCCAGTCAGTTATTCAGTCAGCCAGTCAGTCAGCCAGCCAGTCAGTTATTCAGTCAGTCAGCCAGTCAGTTAGTCAGCCAGCCAGTCAGTTATTCAGTCAGCCAGTCAGTCAGCCAGTCAGTTAGTCAGTCAGTCAGTTAGTCAGCCAGCCAGCCAGGCAGTGCTGCAACCCAGCTAGTCAGTTCAGTTTGACAGTTGGTCTCCTGAACTACAGTTCCACAACAAGACCTCCATTCATCCCCTTCCATCCCTACTACACCCTAACAGTAAACTGTCACTACAATACCCACGAGCAGTAAACTATGTCACCCATCAGGGGTTAGGGTTAACAGCTTCAACATTCACCCCATCTCTCCATCCCTCCATCGACCCACTTCAGGCCCGCCCTGAAATATGCCCCCTTCTAATTACAATTATTAATTGAAAATAGGAAATCAATGTCTGTGAATTAGGCCCACTATGTCGCGTGTCGTGTGTGTGCATTTGTTTGTGTGTGTGTGTGTGCTGTACTGAGGAAGTAATTTGGTGTGTCTGCGGTGTGTCTGTGTGTGTGCGTGTGTGTGCTTGCCGTACTGAGGAGTTTATTCATCAGCAGTGTGTGTGTGTGTGTGTGTGTGTGTGTGTGTGTGTGTGTGTGTGTGTGTGTGTGTGTGTGTGTGTGTGTGTGTGTGTGTGTGTGTGTGTGTGTGTGTGTGTGTGTGTGTGTGTGTGTGTGTGTGTGTGTGAGAGAGAGCGTGCATGCATGCCTATCTGGGTTGCCTGGTTTCTGATTAGCTATAGGATCTTTGTTGATCCTTGTTGAACTTAGCTGTGATTGGTTGTGTTTCCTCTCGGTGGGGAACTCTCACACATTGCTGGTGAGTGATTACTGTGTTCTCATTTAGTCTGTGTTCCTGGTGTAATGCCATATGGATTTCAATAGAACTGTATGAGTCGAGTCAGTCATCATTCATGACCCTGTTCTGCTGAACTTCACATATGAAACAGTGTTTATTGTGTCACTCTGTTCTCTTCACTTAGTTTCTGTTTTCTCTCTCTGTTGCTGTTCGGAGAGTACAGTATGTTACTAGCAGGGGTGGGAAAAGTACCCAATCGTCATACTTGAATAGAAGTAAAGATACTCAAGTAAAAGTGAAAGTCACCTGGTAAAATACTACTTGAGTAAATGTCACGTTCTGACCTTAGTTCTTTTGTTATTTCTTTGTTTTAGTGTGGTCAGGGCGTGAGTTGGGTGGGTTATCTATGTTCGTTTTTCTATGTTGGTTTTTTCGTTTGGCCTGGTATGATTCTCAATCAGAGGCAGGTGTCGTTAGTTGTCTCTGATTGAGAATCATACTTAGGTAGCCTTTTTTTCACCTGGGTTTCGTGGGTGGTTGTCTTCCGTGTCTGTGTGTTCCACACGGAGCTGTTTCGGTTTTAGTTCGTTCACTTTATTGTTTTGTATCTCAGTGTTCAGGTTTGTTCCATTAAATATTCATCATGAACACTTACCACGCTGCGCTTTGGTCCTCCTCTCTTTCTCCCAACGAAGATCGTTACAGTAAAAGTCTAAAAGTATTTGGTTTTAAATATACTTAAGTATCCAAAGTGAATGTATAAATCATTTCAAAGTGTTTATATTAAGCAAACCAGACAGCACCTTTTTCTGGGTGAATAAGAAACTGGTTGACTGCAGGGTTCAATACTTCCTTCCCTTCCCGCCACCCTTCCTTCGTCGTTCCTCATGGATTGTGATTGATTCAGTGTGCAAACAAAACTCCTGTGTATTTGACCTGGGTGTGTTGTTTTCGTTGGTTTGTTTGACTGTGATGACTGTAATAACAGGAGATGGGCTGGTGTCTGGCCTCACTGAGCTGGGGGGGCTGGTGTCTGGCCTCACTGAGCTGGGGGGGGGCTGGTGTCTGGCCTCACTGAGCTGGGGGGGCTGGTGTCTGGCCTCACTGAGCTGGGGGGGGCTGGTGTCTGGCCTCACTGAGCTGGGGGGATGGTGTCTGGCCTCACTGAGCTGGGTGGGCTGGTGTCTGGCCTCACTGAGCTGGGGGGGCTGGTGTCTGGCATCACTGAGCTGGGGGGGGCTGGTGTCTGGCCTCACTGAGCTGGGGGGGCTGGTGTCTGGCCTCACTGAGCTGTGGGGGGGCTGGTGTCTGGCCTCACTGAGCTGGGGGGGCTGGCCTCACTGAGCTGGGTATACTGATAAGGAACCACACATCCATCCTAGTCTCTCTGATGAGGAACCACACATCCATCCTAGTCTCTCTGATGAGGAACCACACATCCATCCTAGTCTCTCTGATGAGGAACCACACATCCATCCTAGTCTCTCTGATGAGGAACCACACATCCATCCTAGTCTCTGATGAGGAACCACACATCCATCCTAGTCTCTCTGATGAGGAACCACACATCCATCCTAGTCTCTCTGTTGAGGAACCACACATCCATCCTAGTCTCTCTGATGAGGAACCACACATCCATCCTAGTCTCTCTGTTGAGGAACCACACATCCATCCTAGTCTCTCTGATGAGGAACCACACATCCATCCTAGTCTCTCTGATGAGGAACCACACATCCATCCTAGTCTCTGATGAGGAACCACACATCCATCCTAGTCTCTCTGATGAGGAACCACACATCCATCCTAGTCTCTCTGATGAGGAACCACACATCCATCCTAGTCTCTCTGATGAGGAACCACACATGCATCCTAGTCTCTCCTTTCCTCTCTATCTGTACTCTGTTTCTCTCCCCCACTCCCTCTCAAATCAAATGTATTTGTATAGCCGTTCTTACATCAGCTGATATCTCAAAGTGCTGTACAGAAACCCAGCCTAAAACCACAAACAGCAAGCAATGCAGGTGTAGAAGCACGGTGGCTAGGAAAAACTCCCTAGAAAGGCCAGAACCTAGGAAGAAACCTAGAGAGGAACCAGGCTATGAGGGGTGGCCAGTCCTCTTCTGGCTGTGCCGGGTGGAGATTATAACAGAACATGGCCATGATGTTCAAATGTTCATAAATGACCAGCATGGTCAAATAATAATAATCACAGTTGTCGAGGGTGCAGCAAGTCAGCACCTCAGGAGTAAATGTGAGTTGGCTTTTCATAGCCGATCATTAAGAGTATCTCTACCGCTCCTGTTGTCTCTAGAGAGTTGAAAACAGCAGGTCTGGGACAGATAGCACGTCCGGTGAACAGGTCAGGGTTCCATAGCCGCAGGCAGAACAGTTGAAACTGGAGTAGCAGCACGGCCAGGTGGACTGGGGACAGCAAAGAGTCATCATGCCAGGTAGTCCTGAGGCCCCCGAGATAAAGAAAGAAAGAAAGAGAGAGAGAGAGAGAATTAGAGAGAGCATACTTAAATTCACACAGGACACTGGAGAATTACTCCAGCTATAACAGACTGACCCTAGCCCCCCGACACATAAACTACTGCAGCATAAATACTGGAGGCTGAGACAGGAGGTGTCAGGAGACACTGTGGCCCCATCCGATGATACCCCCGGACAGGGCCAAACAGGCAGGATATAACCCCACCCACTTTGCCAAAGCACAGCCCCCACACCATTAGAGGGATATCTTAAACCACCAACTTACCATCCTGAGACAAGGCCGAGTATAGCCCACAAAGATCTCCGCCACGGCACAACCCAAGGGGGGGCGCCAACCCGGACAGGAAGACCACGTCAGTGACTCAACCCACTCAAGTGACGCAGCCCTCCTAGGAACGGCATTGAAGATCACCAGGAAGCCAGTGACTCCGCCCCTGTAATCGGGTTAGAGGCAGAGAATCACAGTTGAGAGAGTGGAACCGGCTAGGCAGAGACAGCAAGGGCGGTTCGTTGCTCCAGTGCCTTTCCATTCACCTTCACACTCCTGGGCCAGACTACACTCAATCATATGACCTACTGAAGAGATGAATCTTCAATAAAGACTTAAAGGTTGAGACCGAGTCTGCGTCTCTCACATGGATAGGCAGACCATTCCATACAAATGGAGCTCTATAGGAGAAAGCCCTGCCTCCAGCTGTTTGCTTAGAAATTCTAGGGACAATTAGGAGGCCTGCGTCTTGTGACCGTAGCGTACGTGTAGATATGTACGGCAGAACCAAATCGGAAAGATAGGTAGGAGCAAGTCCATGTAATGCTTTGTAGGTTAGCAGTAAAACCTTGAAATCAGCCCTTGCCTTAACAGGAAGCCAGTGTAGGGAGGCTAGCACTGGAGTAATATGATCACATTTTTTGGTTCTAGTCATGATTCTAGCAGCCGTATTTAGCACTAACTGAAGTTTATTTAGTGCTTTATCCGGGTAGCCGGAAAGTAGAGCATTGCAGTAGTCTAACCTAGAAGTAACAAAAACATGGATTAATTTTTCTGCATCAATTTGGACAGAACATTTCTGATCTTTGCAATGTTATGCAGATGGAAAAAAGCTGTCCTTGAAACAGTCTTGATATGTTCGTCAAAATAGGGATCAGGGTCCAGAGTAACGCCGAGGTCCTTCACAGTTTTATTTGAGACGACTGTACCACCATCAAGATTAATTGTCAGATTCAACAGAAGATCTCTTTGTTTCTTGGGAGCTAGAACAAGCAGCTCTGTTTTGGCCGAGTTTAAAAGTAGAACGTTTGCAGCCATCCACTTCCTTATGTCTGAAACACAGGCTTCCAGCGAGGGCAATTTTGGGGCTTCACCATGTTTCATTGAAATGTACAGCTGTGTGTCATCCGCATAGCAGTGAAAGTTAACATTATGTTTTCGAATGACATCCCCAAGTGTTAAAATATATAGTGAAAACAATAGTGGTGCTAAAACGGAACCTTGAGGAACACCGGAATTTACAGTTGATTTGTCAGAGGACAAACCATTCACAGAGACAAACATATCTTTCCGACAGATAAGATCTAAACCAGGACAGAACTTGTCCGTGTAGACCAATTTGGGTTTCCAGTCTCTCCAAAAGAATGTGGTGATCGATGGTATCAAAGGCAGCACTAAGGTCTAGTAGCACGAGGACAGATGCAGAGCCTCGGTCTGACGCCATTAAAAGGTACTTTACCACCTTCACAAGTGCAGTCTCAGTGCTATGATGGGGTCTAAAACCAGACTGAAGCATTTCGTATACATTGTTTGTCTTCAGGAAGGCAGTGAGTTGTTGCGCCACAGCTTTTTCAATTTTTTTTGAGAGGAATGGAAGATTCGAAATAGGCCGATAGTTTTTTATATTTTCTGGGTCAAGGTTTGGCTTTTTCAAGAGAGGCTTTATTACTGCCACTTTTAGTGAGTTTTGGTACACATCCGGTGGATAGAGAGCCGTTTATTATGTTCAACATAGGAGGGCCAAGCACAGGAAGCAGCTCTTTCAGTAGTTTAGTTGGAATAGGGTCCCGTATGCAGCTTGATGGTTCAGAGGCCATGATTATTTTCATCATTGTGTCAAGAGATATAGTACTAAAACACTTGAGTGTCTCCCTTGATCCTAGGTCCTGGCAGAGTTGTGCAGACTCAGGACAGCTAAGCTTTGGAGGAATACGCAGATTTAAAGAGGAGTCCATAATTTGCTTTCTAATGATCATGATATTTTCCTCAAAGAAGTTGAATGAATGAATTTATAATGAATTTATTACTGCTGAAGTGAAAGCCATCCTCTCTTGGGGAATGCTGCTCCTGCTCCTCTCTCTCTCTCTCTCTCTCTCTCTCTCTCTCTCTCTCTCTCTCTCTCTCTCTCTCTCTCTCTCTCTCTCTATTCAATAACATCAGGAAGGAGAGACAGACCTTCAATGTGGTTTACAGTGGATGTTTGTATCAGTGTGGTTTACAGTAGATGTCTGTATCAGTGTGGTTTACAGTAGTTATCTGTATCAGTGTGGTTTACAGTAGATGTCTGTATCAGTGTGGTTTACAGTAGATGTCTGTATCAGTGTGGTTTACAGTAGATGTTTGTATCAGTGTGGTTTACAGTAGACGTCTGTATCAGTGTGGTTTACAGTAGATGTCTGTATCAGTGTGGTCTACAGTAGATGTCTGTATCAGTGTGGTTTACAGTAGATGTCTGTATCAGTGTGGTTTACAGTAGTTATCTGTATCAGTGTGGTTTACAGTAGATGTCTGTATCAGTGTGGTTTACAGTAGATTTCTGTATCAGTGTGGTTTACAGTAGTTGTCTGTATCAGTGTGGTTTACAGTAGATGTTTGTATCAGTGTGGTTTACAGTAGATGTCTGTATCAGTGTGGTTTACAGTAGATGTCTGTATCAGTGTGGTTTACAGTAGAGGTCTGTATCAGTGTGGTTTACAGTAGTTGTCTGTATCAGTGTGGTTTACAGTAGATGTCTGTATCAGTGTGGTTTACAGTAGATTTCTGTATCAGTGTGGTTTACAGTAGTTGTCTGTATCAGTGTGGTTTACAGTAGATGTTTGTATCAGTGTGGTTTACAGTAGATGTCTGTATCAGTGTGGTTTACAGTAGATGTCTGTATCAGTGTGGTTTACAGTAGATGTCTGTATCAGTGTGGTTTACAGTAGATGTCTGTATCAGTGTGGTTTTACAGTAGATGTCTGTATCAGTGTGGTTTACAGTAGATGTCTGTATTAGTGTGGTTTACAGTAGTTATCTGTATCAGTGTGGTTTACAGTAGATGTCTGTATCAGTGTGGTTTACAGTAGTTGTCTGTATCAGTGTGGTTTACAGTAGATGTTTGTATCAGTGTGGTTTACAGTAGATGTCTGTATCAGTGTGGTTTACAGTAGATGTCTGTATCAGTGTGGTTTACAGTAGATGTCTGTATCAGTGTGGTTTACAGTAGATGTCTGTATCAGTGTGGTTTACAGTAGATGTCTGTATCAGTGTGGTTTACAGTAGACGTCTGTATCAGTGTGGTTTACAGTAGATGTCTGTATCAGTGTGGTTTACAGTAGATGTTTGTATCAGTGTGGTTTACAATAGATGTATGTATCAGTGTGGTTTACAGTAGTTGTCTGTATCAGTGTGGTTTACAGTAGTTGTCTGTATGAGAGTGGTTTACAGTAGATGTCTATATCACTGTGGTTTACAGTAGATGTCTGTATCACTGTGGTTTACAGTAGATGTCTGTATCAGTGTGGTTTACAGTAGATGTCTGTATCAGTGTGGTCTACGGTAGATGTCTGTAGCAGTGTGGTTTACGGTAGATGTTTGTATCAGTGTGGTTTACAGTAGATGTCTGTATCAGTGTGGTTTACAGTAGATGTCTGTATCAGTGTGGTTTACAGTAGATGTCTGTATCAGTGTGGTTTACAGTAGATGTCTGTATCAGTGTGGTTTACAGGAGTTATCTGTATCAGTGTGGTTTACAGTAGATGTCTGTATCAGTGTGGTTTACAGTAGATGTCTGTATCAGAGTGGTTTACAGTAGTTGTCTATATCAGTGTGGTTTACAGTAGTTGTCTGTATGAGAGTGGTTTACAGTAGATGTCTGTATCACTGTGGTTTACAGTAGATGTCTGTATCACTGTGGTTTACAGTAGATGTCTGTATCAGTGTGGTTTACAGTAGATGTCTGTATCAGTGTGGTTTACAGTAGATGTCTGTATCAGTGTGGTCTACGGTAGATGTCTGTAGCAGTGTGGTTTACAGTAGATGTTTGTATCAGTGTGGTTTACAGTAGATGTCTGTATCAGTGTGGTTTACGGTAGATGTCTGTATCAGTGTGGTTTACAGTAGATGTCTGTATCAGTGTGGTTTACAGTAGATGTCTGTATCAGTGTGGTTTACAGTAGTTATCTGTATTAGTGTGGTTTACAGTAGATGTCTGTATCAGTGTGGTTTACAGTAGATGTCTGTATCAGAGTGGTTTACAGTAGACGTCTGTATCAGAGTGGTTTACAGTAGACGTCTGTATCAGTGTGGTTGACAGTAGATGTTTGTATCAGTGTGGTTTACAGTAGATGTCTGTATCAGTGTGGTTTACAGTAGATGTCTGTATCAGAGTGGTTTACAGTAGACGTCTGTATCAATGTGGTTTACAGTAGATGTCTGTTTCAGAGTGGTTTACAGTAGATGTCTGTATCAGTGTGGTTTACAGTAGATGTCTGTATCAGTGTGGTTTACAGTAGATGTCTGTATCAGTGTGATTTACAGTAGATGTCTGTATCAGTGTGGTTTACAGTAGATGTCTGTATCAGTGTGGTTTACAGTAGACGTCTGTATCAGTGTGGTTTACAGTAGATGTCTGTATCAGTGTGGTTTACAGTAGATGTTTGTATCAGTGTGGTTTACAATAGATGTATGTATCAGTGTGGTTTACAGTAGTTGTCTGTATCAGTGTGGTTTACAGTAGTTGTCTGTATGAGAGTGGTTTACAGTAGATGTCTGTATCACTGTGGTTTACAGTAGATGTCTGTATCAGTGTGGTTTACAGTAGATGTCTGTATCAGTGTGGTTTACAGTAGATGTCTGTATCAGTGTGGTATACGGTAGATGTCTGTAGCAGTGTGGTTTACAGTAGATGTTTGTATCAGTGTGGTTTACAGTAGATGTCTGTATCAGTGTGGTTTACGGTAGATGTCTGTATCAGTGTGGTTTACAGTAGATGTCTGTATCAGTGTGGTTTACAGTAGATGTCTGTATCAGTGTGGTTTACAGTAGTTATCTGTATTAGTGTGGTTTACAGTAGATGTCTGTATCAGTGTGGTTTACAGTAGATGTCTGTATCAGAGTGGTTTACAGTAGACGTCTGTATCAGAGTGGTTTACAGTAGACGTCTGTATCAGTGTGGTTGACAGTAGATGTTTGTATCAGTGTGGTTTACAGTAGATGTCTGTATCAGTGTGGTTTACAGTAGATGTCTGTATCAGAGTGGTTTACAGTAGACGTCTGTATCAATGTGGTTTACAGTAGATGTCTGTTTCAGAGTGGTTTACAGTAGATGTCTGTATCAGTGTGGTTTACAGTAGATGTCTGTATCAGTGTGGTTTACAGTAGATGTCTGTATCAGTGTGGTTTACAGTAGATGTCTGTATCAGTGTGGTTTACAGTAGATGTCTGTATCAGTGTGGTTTACAGTAGATGTCTGTATCAGTGTGATTTACAGTAGATGTCTGTATCAGTGTGGTTTACAGTAGACGTCTGTATCAGTGTGGTTTACAGTAGATGTCTGTATCAGTGTGGTTTACAGTAGATGTTTGTATCAGTGTGGTTTACAATAGATGTATGTATCAGTGTGGTTTACAGTAGTTGTCTGTATCAGTGTGGTTTACAGTAGTTGTCTGTATGAGAGTGGTTTACAGTAGATGTCTGTATCACTGTGGTTTACAGTAGATGTCTGTATCACTGTGGTTTACAGTAGATGTCTGTATCAGTGTGGTTTACAGTAGATGTCTGTATCAGTGTGGTTTACAGTAGATGTCTGTATCAGTGTGGTTTACAATAGATGTATGTATCAGTGTGGTTTACAGTAGTTGTCTGTATCAGTGTGGTTTACAGTAGTTGTCTGTATGAGAGTGGTTTACAGTAGATGTCTGTATCACTGTGGTTTACAGTAGATGTCTGTATCAGTGTGGTTTACAGTAGATGTCTGTATCAGTGTGGTTTACAGTAGATGTCTGTATCAGTGTGGTTTACAGTAGATGTCTGTATCAGTGTGGTCTACGGTAGATGTCTGTAGCAGTGTGGTTTACAGTAGATGTTTGTATCAGTGTGGTTTACAGTAGATGTCTGTATCAGTGTGGTTTACGGTAGATGTCTGTATCAGTGTGGTTTACAGTAGATGTCTGTATCAGTGTGGTTTACAGTAGATGTCTGTATCAGTGTGGTTTACAGTAGTTATCTGTATTAGTGTGGTTTACAGTAGATGTCTGTATCAGTGTGGTTTACAGTAGATGTCTGTATCAGAGTGGTTTACAGTAGACGTCTGTATCAGAGTGGTTTACAGTAGACGTCTGTATCAGTGTGGTTGACAGTAGATGTTTGTATCAGTGTGGTTTACAGTAGATGTCTGTATCAGTGTGGTTTACAGTAGATGTCTGTATCAGAGTGGTTTACAGTAGACGTCTGTATCAATGTGGTTTACAGTAGATGTCTGTTTCAGAGTGGTTTACAGTAGATGTCTGTATCAGTGTGGTTTACAGTAGATGTCTGTATCAGTGTGGTTTACAGTAGATGTCTGTATCAGTGTGGTTTACAGTAGATGTCTGTATCAGTGTGGTTTACAGTAGATGTCTGTATCAGAGTGGTTTACAGTAGACGTCTGTATCAGAGTGGTTTACAGTAGACGTCTGTATCAGTGTGGTTGACAGTAGATGTTTGTATCAGTGTGGTTTACAGTAGATGTCTGTATCAGTGTGGTTTACAGTAGATGTCTGTATCAGAGTGGTTTACAGTAGACGTCTGTATCAATGTGGTTTACAGTAGATGTCTGTTTCAGAGTGGTTTACAGTAGATGTCTGTATCAGTGTGGTTTACAGTAGATGTCTGTATCAGTGTGGTTTACAGTAGATGTCTGTATCAGTGTGGTTTACAGTAGATGTCTGTATCAGTGTGGTTTACAGTAGATGTCTGTATCAGTGTGGTTTACAGTAGATGTCTGTATCAGTGTGATTTACAGTAGATGTCTGTATCAGTGTGGTTTACAGTAGACGTCTGTATCAGTGTGGTTTACAGTAGATGTCTGTATCAGTGTGGTTTACAGTAGATGTTTGTATCAGTGTGGTTTACAATAGATGTATGTATCAGTGTGGTTTACAGTAGTTGTCTGTATCAGTGTGGTTTACAGTAGTTGTCTGTATGAGAGTGGTTTACAGTAGATGTCTGTATCACTGTGGTTTACAGTAGATGTCTGTATCACTGTGGTTTACAGTAGATGTCTGTATCAGTGTGGTTTACAGTAGATGTCTGTATCAGTGTGGTTTACAGTAGATGTCTGTATCAGTGTGGTTTACAATAGATGTATGTATCAGTGTGGTTTACAGTAGTTGTCTGTATCAGTGTGGTTTACAGTAGTTGTCTGTATGAGAGTGGTTTACAGTAGATGTCTGTATCACTGTGGTTTACAGTAGATGTCTGTATCACTGTGGTTTACAGTAGATGTCTGTATCAGTGTGGTTTACAGTAGATGTCTGTATCAGTGTGGTTTACAGTAGATGTCTGTATCAGTGTGGTCTACGGTAGATGTCTGTAGCAGTGTGGTTTACAGTAGATGTTTGTATCAGTGTGGTTTACAGTAGATGTCTGTATCAGTGTGGTTTACGGTAGATGTCTGTATCAGTGTGGTTTACAGTAGATGTCTGTATCAGTGTGGTTTACAGTAGATGTCTGTATCAGTGTGGTTTACAGTAGTTATCTGTATTAGTGTGGTTTACAGTAGATGTCTGTATCAGTGTGGTTTACAGTAGATGTCTGTATCAGAGTGGTTTACAGTAGACGTCTGTATCAGAGTGGTTTACAGTAGACGTCTGTATCAGTGTGGTTGACAGTAGATGTTTGTATCAGTGTGGTTTACAGTAGATGTCTGTATCAGTGTGGTTTACAGTAGATGTCTGTATCAGAGTGGTTTACAGTAGACGTCTGTATCAATGTGGTTTACAGTAGATGTCTGTTTCAGAGTGGTTTACAGTAGATGTCTGTATCAGTGTGGTTTACAGTAGATGTCTGTATCAGTGTGGTTTACAGTAGATGTCTGTATCAGTGTGGTTTACAGTAGATGTCTGTATCAGTGTGGTTTACAGTAGATGTCTGTATCAGAGTGGTTTACAGTAGACGTCTGTATCAGAGTGGTTTACAGTAGACGTCTGTATCAGTGTGGTTGACAGTAGATGTTTGTATCAGTGTGGTTTACAGTAGATGTCTGTATCAGTGTGGTTTACAGTAGATGTCTGTATCAGAGTGGTTTACAGTAAACGTCTGTATCAATGTGGTTTACAGTAGATGTCTGTTTCAGAGTGGTTTACAGTAGATGTCTGTATCAGTGTGGTTTACAGTAGATGTCTGTATCAGTGTGGTTTACAGTAGATGTCTGTATCAGTGTGGTTTACGGTAGATGTCTGTATCAGTGTGGTTTACAGTAGATGTCTGTATCAGTGTGGTTTACAGTAGATGTCTGTATCAGTGTGGTTTACAGTAGTTATCTGTATTAGTGTGGTTTACAGTAGATGTCTGTATCAGTGTGGTTTACAGTAGATGTCTGTATCAGAGTGGTTTACAGTAGACGTCTGTATCAGAGTGGTTTACAGTAGACGTCTGTATCAGTGTGGTTGACAGTAGATGTTTGTATCAGTGTGGTTTACAGTAGATGTCTGTATCAGTGTGGTTTACAGTAGATGTCTGTATCAGAGTGGTTTACAGTAGACGTCTGTATCAATGTGGTTTACAGTAGATGTCTGTTTCAGAGTGGTTTACAGTAGATGTCTGTATCAGTGTGGTTTACAGTAGATGTCTGTATCAGTGTGGTTTACAGTAGATGTCTGTATCAGTGTGGTTTACAGTAGATGTCTGTATCAGTGTGGTTTACAGTAGATGTCTGTATCAGAGTGGTTTACAGTAGACGTCTGTATCAGAGTGGTTTACAGTAGACGTCTGTATCAGTGTGGTTGACAGTAGATGTTTGTATCAGTGTGGTTTACAGTAGATGTCTGTATCAGTGTGGTTTACAGTAGATGTCTGTATCAGAGTGGTTTACAGTAAACGTCTGTATCAATGTGGTTTACAGTAGATGTCTGTTTCAGAGTGGTTTACAGTAGATGTCTGTATCAGTGTGGTTTACAGTAGATGTCTGTATCAGTGTGGTTTACAGTAGATGTCTGTATCAGTGTGGTTTACAGTAGATGTCTGTATCAGTGTGGTTTACAGTAGATGTCTGTATCAGTGTGGTTTACAGTAGATGTCTGTATCAGTGTGGTTTACGGTAGATGCTTACCCCACTACATTAGTTTATTCATCACGTACACAGTTTATAGCAGGTATAAACAGTGCAGTGAAATGCTTACTTGGTTACTTTCTCCATGCTAGCAGTCAGGCTGTGAGCAGTGGGGCTTAGCCAAGATCTGAGGTCCAACTCTGTGTTCATCAGTTGTGTACTGCAGACTGTGGTGTGGGGTATGCTACTGTGCTTTACACCACTCAGCATTAATATTTGCACACACACACACACACACACACACACACACACACACACACACACACACACACACACACACACACACACACACACACACACACACACTATAGAATAACTATCTTCAAAGTAATGACTCGGGACGTCGGGTTTGATATGAAAGCTTCTTTTAGTTTGAATACTTGATCACGTTACATTTAACAACTTTAGATTCTACAGAGCAATGCCAGCAAGCTGCTAGCGCAAAGGAGCCAAATAATCACCTGTTAATTGCACTTAACTAGCGCGTTCACTCACTACTTCCTGTCGCAAGGCATTCTGGAACTTGCAGTCAAAAGCGTATTTCAATACTAACCAATACAATTACATACGTAAATAACTGTAAAGAAATATCTTTAGATACAGCTCAATGAATTAACTTAAACATTAACTCTGTAACACATTAAAGTTACAACACACACACACACACACACACACACACACACACTCACACACACACACACACACACACACACACACACACACACACACACACACACACACACACACACACACACACACACACACACACACACACACACAGTCCAATTGGCAGGGCTTCTCTCTGAGTCCTGTTCCATCAAACTGATCATCCATCAACATCTACTATAACACCTGGAAAACAACATCTACTGTAACACCTGGGGACTTCTTACCTGGAAAACAACATCTACTGTAACACCTGGAGACTTCTTACCTGGAAAACAACATCTACTGTAACACCTGGGGACTTATTACCTGGAAAACAACATCTACTGTAACACCTGGAGACTTCTTACCTGGAAAACAACATCTACTGTAACACCTGGAGACTTCTTACCTGGAAAACAACATCTGACTGTAACACCTGGAGACTTCTTACCTGGAAACAACATCTACTGTAACACCTGGAGACTTCTTACCTGGAAACAACATCTACTGTAACACCTGGAGACTTCTTACCTGGAAAACAACATCTACTGTAACACCTGGAGACTTCTTACCTGGAAACAACATCTACTGTAACACCTGGAGACTTCTTACCTGGAAAACAACATCTACTGTAACACCTGGGGACTTCTTACCTGGAAAACAACATCTGACTGTAACACCTGGGGACTTCTTACCTGGAAAACAACATCTGACTGTAACACCTGGAGACTTCTTACCTGGAAAACAACATCTGACTGTAACACCTGTAGACTTCTTACCTGGTAAACAACATCTGACTGTAACACCTGGAGACTTCTTACCTGGAAAACAACATCTGACTGTAACACCTGTAGACTTCTTACCTGGAAAACAACATCTATAAAATGTTTAGATTAATAATGATATTATTTATAGAAGAAGCAGACTGTGAGCTGTGGTGGGTTAAATTAAGGATCCCCATTAGTTCCTGCTAATGCAGCAGCTACTCTTCCTGGGGTCCAGCAACATTAAGGCTGGTTTTCTGTTCTACTAGAGTCCAGCTACATTACGGCTGGTTTTCTGTTCTACTAGAGTCCAGCTACATTACGGCTGGTTTTCTGTTCTACTGGGGTCCAGCAACATTAAGGCTGGTTTTCTGTTCTACTGGGGTCCAGCAACATTAAGGCTGGTTTTCTGTTCTACTGGGGTCCAGCAACATTAAGGCTGGTTTTCTGTTCTACTAGAGTCCAGCAACATTAAGGCTGGTTTTCTGTTCTACTGGGGTCCAGCAACATTAAGGCTGGTTTTCTGTTCTACTGGGGTCCAGCTACATTACGGCTGGTTTTCTGTTCTACTGGGGTCCAGCAACATTAAGGCTGGTTTTCTGTTCTACTGGGGTCCAGCAACATTAAGGCTGGTTTTCTGTTCTACTGGGGTCCAGCAACATTAAGGCTGGTTTTCTGTTCTACTGGGGTCCAGCAACATTAAGGCTGGTTTTCTGTTCTACTGGGGTCCAGCAACATTAAGGCTGGTTTTCTGTTCTACTGGGGTCCAGCAACATTAAGGCTGGTTTTCTGTTCTACTGGGGTCCAGCAACATTAAGGCTGGTTTTCTGTTCTACTTGAGAATTCATTGCGTCCACCTGGTGACCCAGGTCTAAATTAGTCCCTGATTAGGGCAGAATTAAGGAAGAATTCAATTAAATAAAAACACTGGAACTGGCTTCGATGAACAGATTTGAATTTGAGGGATCTCTATAGTAACGGTGTGTTCCATAATTGTAGGGATCTCTATAGTAACGGTGTGTTCCATAATTGTAGGGATCTCTATAGTAACAGTGTGTCCCATAATTGTAGGGATCTCTATAGTAACGGTGTGTTCCATAATTGTAGGGATCTCTATAGTAACGGTGTGTTCCATAATTGTAGGGATCTCTATAGTAACAGTGTGTCCCATAATTGTAGGGATCTCTATAGTAACAGTGTGTCCCATAATTGTAGGGATCTCTATAGTAACAGTGTGTTCCATAATTGTAGGGATCTCTATAGTAACGGTGTGTCCCATAATTGTAGGGATCTCTATAGTAACAGTGTGTTCCATAATTGTAGGGATCTCTATAGTAACGGTGTGTCCCATAATTGTAGGGATCTCTATAGTAACAGTGTGTTCCATAATTGTAGGGATCTCTATAGTAACGGTGTGTCCCATAATTGTAGGGATCTCTATAGTAACGGTGTGTCCCATAATTGTAGGGATCTCTATAGTAACAGTGTGTTCCATAATTGTAGGGATCTCTATAGTAACAGTGTGTTCCATAATTGTAGGGATCTCTATAGTAACGGTGTGTCCCATAATTGTAGGGATCTCTATAGTAACGGTGTGTTCCATAATTGTAGGGATCTCTATAGTAACAGTGTATTCCATAATTGTAGGGGTCTCTATAGTAACAGTGTGTCCCATAATTGTAGGGATCTCTATAGTAACGGTGTGTCCCATAATTGTAGGGATCTCTATAGTAACAGTGTGTTCCATAATTGTAGGGATCTCTATAGTAACGGTGTGTCCCATAATTGTAGGGATCTCTATATTAACGGTGTGTCCCATAATTGTAGGGATCTCTATAGTAACGGTGTGTCCCATAATTGTAGGGATCTCTATAGTAACAGTGTGTTCCATAATTGTAGGGATCTCTATAGTAACAGTGTGTTCCATAATTCTAGGGATCTCTATAGTAACGGTGTGTCCCATAATTGTAGGGATCTCTATAGTAACAGTGTGTTCCATAATTGTAGGGATCTCTATAGTAACAGTGTGTTCCATAATTGTAGGGATCTCTATAGTAACAGTGTGTTCCATAATTGTAGTGATCTCTATAGTAACAGTGTGTCCCATAATTGTAGGGATCTCTATAGTAACGGTGTGTCCCATAATTGTAGGGATCTCTATAGTAACGGTGTGTCCCATAATTGTAGGGATCTCTATAGTAACAGTGTGTCCCATAATTGTAGGGATCTCTATAGTAACGGTGTGTCCCATAATTGTAGGGATCTCTATAGTAACGGTGTGTTCCATAATTGTAGGGATCTCTATAGTAACAGTGTATTCCATAATTGTAGGGGTCTCTATAGTAACAGTGTGTCCCATAATTGTAGGGATCTCTATAGTAACGGTGTGTCCCATAATTGTAGGGATCTCTATAGTAACAGTGTGTTCCATAATTGTAGGGATCTCTATAGTAACGGTGTGTCCCATAATTGTAGGGATCTCTATAGTAACGGTGTGTCCCATAATTGTAGGGATCTCTATAGTAACGGTGTGTCCCATAATTGTAGGGATCTCTATAGTAACAGTGTGATCCATAATTGTAGGGATCTCTATAGTAACAGTGTGTTCCATAATTGTAGGGATCTCTATAGTAACGGTGTGTCCCATAATTGTAGGGATCTCTATAGTAACGGTGTGTCCCATAATTGTAGGGATCTCTATAGTAACGGTGTGTCCCATAATTGTAGGGATCTCTATAGTAACAGTGTGTTCCATAATTGTAGGGATCTCTATAGTAACAGTGTGTTCCATAATTGTAGGGATCTCTATAGTAACAGTGTG